>NC_087476.1:17082993-17385266 GCF_036417665.1 Passer domesticus | reverse complement strand
CCAACATGGCCCCACGTAAGCAGCCCTTACTTTGGATTAATGAGGTCTGTCTTCATCAGAAGGGTACAAAAGTTGCTATAATCTTCCTTTGCTGTCTGTTTTAACAGTAACATGCAGTAATAATATAACATCAGAGGGGCAACTTATAGGGTTACTAGAACATGTTACTGGGAGATAACGTGGAAAAACTCAAAAGGAGTTTCAGCAGTTTTTTTCCCACTAAAGTTTAACTGAATGCTCTCCAAAGTTTTCTACATTTGTGTGCTCACACAGCAACAATTGTGCTGGCTCACCCAGGAATACATCGATAAGCAAAGCTTGATCAAACATTAAAAAGTTAAAAAAATATATAAAAAGAGGTACAAAAGAGAAAGAATAAGGTCTTTTAAAAGGTATTGGCAGGTTTTTAATGTTTTCTAAAGTAAAAGAAATACATATTGTAGTTTTTTTAGTATTATCTTGATGATGAATAACCTGCACTGTTCTCAGTTTGTACAGTGTTGTTCTCCTAAACATGTGGCATTATATGCTGAGGCATGGAGAAAAAATTCCCACATGAAAATGCACACACACTCACATGCACACACACCAGTGTACCACACTGATTTCTCTTGAGATCAACCATGAGCTAGAAAGCTTTGAAGATGTCTTTGCAAGTGTCTTGGCTTAGACAAAAATATCCTGAAATCCTCTAGTTTTTTCATTCATAAAGGAATGGAACGGTTTTTCCTGATCAGCTCCTCAAGGAGAAACTTAAAACCTCCACAATCGGTAGTGATGGCATTGACTTCTGTGGGCTGTAAGTGTTTGCTCTAGTCCTCCAAAGACAGTGATTTCCCAGGCCATGCACAATTGCCAGGCTGGTTAACTCTGTTCTTCATAAAGGGAAAGAATCTGACAAAAGTACAAGCGATGCCCACATTTTCTTCTTGCAAAATTCCTCCACTTAGCATCGTATGGTGCTGTTAAACCTTGTGCCTACATCTTAGGTGGAGACAGCTTGATGCACGTGTGTACTGGGCAGGATAATATCATCACACATTTACCTTCACAAAAAATAGGATTATGCATCCTCAAAGACTGTGTTATGAGAAGTGGGGAATAAAGCTGGTGAGTCACAGGATCTTTGCATCTGTATTGACTTTGGCCATGGTGCAATGTTTTGGATTTGTGATTAAAACAAAATGTGTTAATAACCCAAAATGTGTTAGTGATCCAAAGGATGTTCTATGCAAATGACACTGCTCACCAATAAGTTCTAGATGAAGAAGGAGGAAGGAGGGCATTTGAGATTATGATATTGATGTTCCCATGTAGACATTACACATTACAACTCCTGTTTTCCTGGAGGTGACTGAATATCTGCCTGCTGATAACTAGGCAATTAATTTCTTTCTCTCCTTTAATTTGCTTTTTCTTTACTTATTAAACCATATTTTCTCACTCTTACCCTCCCAATTCTCTCCCGCATCCTACCCTGGGGGAGTCAGTGAGAGGCTGTGTGGGACTGAGCAACCCTCCAGAGTTAAAGACCACCACTACCATACCTCAGAAACATCTGGAGTGCATTGAAAAGTTCCCGACTAAAGACTGGCTCAATTTCTTTTCCTCCTGGGTTGTTGTCTCCAGTTTTCCAGAGATCAGTGTAGAGGAGGTAAACCTTAGAAAAATGTCTTCTCTCACATCTTCTTCCTTCAGGATTGTCTGAGTAAAATTTTCCTTTGTCCAATTTGCTTTCAGGATTCTCTGTCCCAGATTTATGAAGTTTTGCAGCTTTGTAACCACATCCAGGTTATACAGCTTGGAATCCCATATTGATTGTCTTTAATAAATTAAACGCCACACTACATGTAATATCTTTTCATTTGAAAATAAACTGCAGAATTTAGAGTAAGGAGAGTAAATACTTGCAATGACTGATGGAAAATTAGGGAAGTGGTGCAATTCAGGCATGGCTTGTTATGACTGTACATGTTAAGCCTTACAAATATGTTACATGAAATAACATCTATAAAGCATGCTCACTTCTGTTTAAACTTAAACTGTACACTGTGTGAAATAATCTCATATGAGATAATTACTAACAGGGATAAAAGCTTGACTTTGACATTTTGAACATGCATCCTTCTAAATTCTGTTAGAGTCATTTGTAGTATCTAAGCAGCTATAAAACAGATTGGTGGCATCTCTTCTAACATATTTTATGTGTGCAAGTCCTCTGTGCTGTAAGAATAATGCTACTTCTTGTGTTGTTTTAATGCCTTTCTGGATCACAGCTGAAAACTTGCCCTCATTGAAGAGGACAGAAATGTCATTGAATTTAGTTACACCAGAATTTCTTCTTATATATCTGTAAAACCTGCTCTGATTGAGGGTTTAGTGGAAGTCTGAAGATAACTGTGTTGGTGATTAATCTGTCAATTTGAATGATATAAAAATATATCTGATTAAAAGAATTTTGTTCCACACAAGAACAGCAATATCTTCTGTTCTCTGCCAGGCTTGAGTCTTGGGATCACTGACTCGTGCACTAGAGCTGGGACTGGGCTGAATCTGCTCTCTGGCTTTGCAGTAGGATGAGGCCCAGCCATTCCCATCCAGAAGCCACTCTAGAAAGTTCTTCAGTCTAAATGAGTGAGGATCAAGGCAGCAAATCAATGTAGAAGTAAATAACATGGATCAGCAGAGGCACTGCTGTTGACCTTGACTAGTTCTGAGACTCATTTTCCCTGCTACAAATCAAAAATTACTTTTCCTCTTTTAAATATTTTATAATTTTGGATAAAAATAAAAGCATAGAAGAAGTTAAAAAATCATATTTATATTTTATTTGATGCAGAATTTTTTTTTTGTGAGGGCAATTTGCTGTGTCTGTTGGGTTTCACTATCCTCATTGTTCCTCTCAGATTACTATTAAGAAAGAAGCATAAGAAAAATATATTAAAAACCTATAAGTGGCTTTTTAAAAATTCAATTTCAACAAATTTCAAGAGAATCCCTCAGGAAATGAAACATATCTTGCTGTCACGGGGGGCTCACTCTGCAGTCCTTTTGTTCCATCACAAGACTACTAAACACTGAGAATTTTACGGCCCTTACATTGAAGACAAGAGTCATTACATTGCTAACCAGAGGGCAAATCTGGAGCTCTGGAGTTTTCTTGCGTCCAGAAGTTTCATAGCTTACTGTCCACTTCCTGCAGAAATCTCAGACCCATAGACGTTTTCAGTAGTTACTCAGCTGATGTTGCAGGTTCTCCTAAGTAAGAAAATCAACAGCTATGTTTTATATTATAGAAGGTAAGACTTTTCAAAACTGGTGAAAAAGGAATGTCTCTTTTCTAACGCAGCCTCCAGCCATCACAAACATCTTAGTTCACCAGGAAGTACTGATATTTGATATGTTCCATTTTAATTAGACCCTCTTCTGACTTGGAGCAGGTTTCCACTTTCAGCTAGCAGGTTTAATGCCTACCAAATACTGCATTTGTGGGGTTCACAAAGTAGTTATTACATTTTTGCATTACTTTGCTCATAGTAAAACTTTTTTTTTCCAGATATCTCACAGACCCAATCCCACAAAAATACTGAAATTTCATTCAGCTTTCCACTTTGCTCTGGTAAAATATGGGTAACTGAATTAGGAATAGAATATCTGCTTTTTTCAGATGGCCACTGTCAGATGTAATCATGCAATGTGTGTGCCAACAGTAATACTTCTTAGGTCCCCTGTAAATTAATGAAAGAAAAAGAAATATTTTAAGGGTCTAATTGATTTGAACCACCCTAGGTGCATGTTTAAGAATGAGGTCAGCCATCCCTTAGTTCCTTTTTATTGTCTCAAAAGTGGCCAAAATTAAGTAGCTATGGTATAGATGCCTAACCCATAAACAGCTACATGTGTGAAGATGAATCATCATTGCACATTTTATTAATCAAAATCACAGTAAAATAAGTGTGATGCAGGTATGTGGATGACATATGTACATTATTTAGAATGTGGTTTCAAAACATCTTCTTTCTTAACTGCTTAAGTAATCATTGTAATGCTATGTTTTATTGTGATCTTTTCAAACATCAATGTAAATAATTGTGAAATAGTATTTGAATTTCTAATAGCTCTAGCAATTAAGTGGAGTAGAATTCTAAATTATAGAGGTACATTTAAAAAAATGACTAGAATATTCTAGAGCTTTGTCTCTGGTACTGGTTATTCCTGGATGTCATCTTATCCAATGGCATAAATACTGCTTTTATAACTGTCATGTAAAAAATCTTAGATATGCTTATCTAAGACTTGTGTCAGTTTCTTGTTTATCATCATTGACTATTACAGCAAATGCTATTTAAAATTTACTATTTCTGGAAAGCACTTAATCTTCTAAGCTTCAAAAGGTAAATAATGTTCAATAAGAGGCATCAGAAATCCCAACCCTGTGGTAGCACTACTCTCAGAATCTGTTACTTGGTTGTTTGTTTGCTTTTTTAACACCCATATCTGAATCAGGAGGAAATGGCCTGGATCTGTGAAAAGACTGAGTATAACACTGAACTGGTCTGATTCAGTCTGGCGGTTTGCACGTAGAACAGACACCAAAGCAATCACAGCCTGCCATCTCATTTGACCCTCTGCATTTCAAGTGGTCTTCTGTCGCTATTCATCTCCAAGACATGTGATAGTTCAGGAACACGTAATTGGAGCAAGTTTAGTTTAGTACCAAATTCCTGAGCCTGGTCGTCCCCTTTACCAGTACTTTTTGCTGTCTCTAAGCAGTAGACACGGGTCTGCTGTGTGTTTTGCATGTGGGAAATGGAGGCCACCACAAACCCTCTGCTGAAGGCTGTTTCACAGTCAGGTCTCTGCAGACAGATGGCTCCTCCATTCCTCCATCATGTTTTTAGGCAGAAAAATGTGTCAACTTCCAATAAACTGGTGTGGTATGTGGCCACAGCTGGAGGAGCCTCTTGAAGCAGTTCAGGTGTCAGGAGCTGTCTCCATGCAAGACTGGAGGTCTGGAGGCTGTGCTGGCATGCAGCAGGAGAGAGCAGTGTGCTCTCTGCAACCTGCACCTGAATACTTCGTCCTTCACCTTGAGCCTTAACATGTTTTCATTATGTCCTGTATTTCAAGCAGTAATTTTTTACCTGTAAAAGTAACTGGGAACATTGCATCAAAATGTTCAAATACTCATTTTTATCAAGTTCGGTAGAATTTTCTCTCATCCTTCAGTGCACACTGGCCCAATATCATATTTGTTGCATGTCCTCCAGACTCAGCTGAGAATTTAGGCCTTGGGTACCAGAGGAACTTTAAGCCTTGGGAACCTTTCCAGAACTGGAAAGGATTTATTGCCGCACCAACCTTCTGCTCCCCAGATGATTTGCTCCCCCTTAGGGCATTGCATATGGCCCTGACAGAAAATACCCCATCAAGAGAGGACAGAGCAATGCAAAATTATTGTGGGACCCCTGGAACTTTCATCTTGTCTGTTCTGTGTCATGCGCAGTGTGGTGTCACCACAGCCACTTTCTCACCTATTTTTCCCTCATGGCTCTCTCATCTCTGTATGTATATGTACACAAAATTCTTTTCATTGGCATTTACCTATCCATCTATACATGTAGTTCTTGGTTAGAAGGGGACTGTATTCCACTTTTTAGTGTGGAATGCATGCAGTCAGCCTGTTCTCAGCAGAAGATGTGGGATGGTATGGGTGCATAGCTCACATGTGTGCACAGGGTGCCCATGTTCACATCAGGAACATTCTGGTCACTATTGAAGCAGTCCGGCCAAATATGCTAAAGGAAGGTATAATTTCCAGAAATATTTAGCTCCAAATCTTAACTGACCTGAGAGTTTTACAGGCTTTTAGGATTGACCAATATTTGATTGGCGTCTCACATTTGCAGTAAAGGTCACTTTTGTTTTATAAAGATGGCTTCTTTGTCAAATTGATAAATCACAGTGGTGTAAGAGATGCTCACCAGAAATTTTCAGCATGAGGAACACAATGTGTTTCCCCTCAGCCTTTTTCTCCCCTCAGCCTTTTTCTCAGACACAACTAAATTCTAGTCTGACATTCACTCCTCCCTCACCCTGCTCCTTTCCAAAGAAACAACCTGCTTTGGAGGTTTACCATTTTCTTCGCTTGATGAGAACTGTCAAACAATCCTAAAATAGGCATTATTATCAACAGCCATTATATCCAAGGCAGCTTACTCCAGTAATGAATAAATATCCATTCTCCTTCCACGCACAGATACACACCTGTCATTAGTGACAATCACAAACCATGCAACACATTTCCATGGGCAGGACCTTAATTATTTCCCTCAGTTTCCCCTTGCATCTCCTTAGAATACTTGCCAGTTTAATTAGTTGTGGCTGAGTTGGAAGTGTGCTGATTTGGAGGGAAAGAGGTTGTTAAAGGGTCTTTTAAGAGATCAGACACACTGCAGAGGTAGAGTTAAAATTAATGGCATCTGCGCTGAGGTGTGCAGTAGCTGCGACAGCTGTGACAGATGTAGTGCAGCTGCAGATTACACAGCAGTGCAGTCACCCTGTGTCACGTGTCCAGGGCGTGTGTCATCCTCAGCAGCTTTATCTGTGCAGAGAAAACGCCTGATGCTAAGCCTGTCCTAGCAGTTGCTTAAAACCAACTGGATTGAGAACCAGCCCTAAGGTAATACAGTTTTCTAGTGAGGTCTAATTACATTCCAAGGAAGAAAAAAACCCCACAGCATATCTTTAATATTGAGAAGTTTCCTTGAACTTGTCTGAACACAGTGACATCAGTGGTTTTCTGGCCTGGCAAAATATATTTTCTCTGGAGCTCATTACAAAGAGGGGCTGGGTCAGCAGTAAAAATCTGGCTTTATGTAAAGACTTGAGAGAAGGGAGGGCAGAGGAGTTGCAAGCCAGCTCAAGAAAGGCACTCAGTGTTAAGGGGCCACTGAAGAAGAAGCTGCAGAGACAGTTGCAAAAGAATTTATCACATAAAAATATGTGTGATGCTACACAGAGCATGTGTATGTAATATTCATAAGATCATCTTTTAGACACACTCTTCCTCTAGATTTTGAAGCTGTCTGAAATCTGCCGAGTTTCAAACCACTTAAATATAATAAAGCCTGCACTGATTATATCATGATTGCTGACATTTGGTGTCTGTCAGTCTGAAATAACTTTTCCTCCTTGCTATAATTTCCTCTAAGAAGCAAAGCAGAGTCAGTGATTTTCCACAAAATGCTCTCCAAACAGCTCCTGCCTGAATGTCTTGGTTTATTTCTGAGGGCAAACCCTACTGCCCAAAAGCTTTTTTTTTCTTCCCACTTTTCATGCATTTGTTTGTCTGGTACTTCTGTGTCTGATGCTCTTGACTGACAAACTGCAGTGCTACCTGTGTATAAAAGAATGTTATTAAAAATCTTAAAAAGATCCTATTAATATTTTATTAGCATTTCTTTTCTTCCTGAGACTGAATGACAGCTTACCCAAGATAGCTGATTTTAATTATTTTTTTCAACCTGTATTCCTCTTGTCACTGTCTCCTCCAGCATAAATCCAGTCAGATGTTTTTCTTTATTATTACCATAAGGCCTCAACAGCCTATAATTACTCTAAAGAATTTCTTATCTTTTATTTCTGAAGCATAGATTTTTCCCTTCTTTTCATTTTCTTTTTTTTAAAATATATTTTGGTAAGATGTGTAATTAACCTTGCAGCTGTTGATAGTCTGCTGGAGGCTGTAGCTATTACACTTCATGTAGCTTCTTTCTGTCTTCCCACCCCGCCCTTTTCTTGTGTGACTGCAGGTGAAGGGCTGGTTGCAGTAAGGATATTGCTGTCTTCAAAGAAGTGAACAAAATGTATACAAAAAATTCTTTTTAGAATTGCTTTGAAAAATACATTTTTAATGTTAAAATGATTGAAATCCTGCTCTTAATAGCACACAGTGCATATTTCCAGACATTTCCAACCTCCAGTTTCCCTGCATTTGCTTTGAAAAATCCATTTTTAATGTTAAAATGATTAAAATCCTGCTCTTAATAGCACACAGTGCATATTTCCAGACATTTCCAACCTGCAGTTTCCCTGCATTTGCTTTGAAAAATCCATTTTTAATGTTAAAATGATTAAAATCCTGCTCTTAATAGCACACAGTGCATATTTCCAGGCATTTCCAACCTGCAGTTTCCCTGCATTTGCCAAGGATGGGCAATGCAGAGGAGATGGCTGCATGGTGGTCTCTGTGTGGCAGCCTCAGGTCCTCAAGAAGGGAAGCATCAGGAGCCTACACCAAAATTTTGTCTGGTAGGGGACCATGCTTGAACTGACATTGATGAAATGTAAATAATTGCACAGATCACATGACTACTCTGCTTCCACTGGAAATGGCTCTGCCTTCTACTCAAGAGGTGAATTACAAGAAATAGGAGAGAAACTGTTTCAGATCTGTGATGAAAAATACATAAGGCTATTCTCAAGATACATTGCCTTGTCATTAAATAAAATGCTTCTTTCAGGATGCTGCATGTCTGAGAATTATGATTTGTAAGTAGAGTAAATTCAGGTGAAATGTTTCCATGATAATTGTCCTTTTTTATTTTTTTACAGAGGTTCACTTCTCTTGGGCAGACTGATTGACATCACAGTGTTTGCAACATCCCCAAGAGATTACTTTTTGAAAATAAGTAATACACACCCAAACAGAACATGTTAGAAACAAATTTAGTGAAGACATTGTTTCAGAATTTTAAAACTTCAATGTAACCTTTTCCATGGACTACTGAAAGAAAGTTAGTCCTCCAGTGATGGACAAAGCAAGTAGAAATTATTATAGATAAATCTCTAGTGTCAGTACTTTCCTTGAATACTTCTACAATGACCTCCACCATGACATGCAGAGGTCACCTATTTTAAGAGTCAAAGCTCACTCAGACCTTTCAAAACCTCAAGTGTGAATTCCTAAAAAGGGATTATGGATTTTGGATTCATGCATGTCATGATTTTAAGATGTGCCCCACAACACAGAGACAGAACTGAAAGTCCTTTTTTAATTTCTCCTTGTATAATACAAAGTATATGCAGCTCTATGTGTGCTGATTGTTTCCTAAGGTTTGGAGCTTATGATAAAAAAAAGACACTATATAAAAGACATTTTTAAAAGCAATTATCACACTACTTGTATCCTAACCAAATTCTTTATTTTTTTCATTGGTTGGGTTTCAATATCTTTTAAGGGTTCTTGGTAAGAAAAATCAGAACTGGGAGAAATAAAAGCAAAGGACAGAAGTCACCTTAGCTACTTTTAGCTGTTTAGCTACAGTGGAAGGCGGTGACCTGAGTTCACCCTACTGCTGGTGAGAAAAGGGCTCATTTAAGGAGCAGTTCATCCTGTCTTAGGACACAAACCCAAAAATTATGAGAAAATTTGTTTTCTCCAAGGTTTCATGCATGCATCTTGTATAACAAGCACAGATTAAACACTTTTTAGCAGGAAATTTTACATGTGGTGAACCTTTCCCATGCAAATAAGTGAGAAGCAGTGTTGAAATTCAGTTGGTCTGTCAGTGCCCAAGCACTTATGTCACTGATATTTATATATTCCTGAGACAAAAATAGACATAGAAATCTCTCAGTGAACATCTGTGAAGTCCTTTGAAAAGTGTCCTAAACATAAGAAAAAAAAAAGTAAAAATAACCAAATGTTGCAAAAAATTTCTTTAAAATTGTTATAAAAAGCAGACAGAGCAAAATCCAAGAGCTCTGTTTTAAACACAGCAGTTCTCTGAGCATCATTTGCTGTACTCAGCAGTTCATTTCAATGCACACAGTCTTTGGGACTATAAAATAAAAGAGTAATATGAAAAATCCCATCATATGTTACTTTTCAACATGTGTCAGGCAGCAAATTCATTAGTCTGGTTCTTCCTTGCTGTATCCTAGGAAACTCGAGTCAGTTGGAAGTCTAACTGTATTCGGGATCACAATAACCTGCAGTGGAGATAAACATTTCTTCTATCTCAGTACAGACATAAGTCTACACTACACTTCACTGCATGTTGCTGCTCTACTAAAAAATTTGTCTTTTCTTTCTCTCCTATCTGGTTTGTCTCCATAGATCATATGAGATTCCAGGATGTGCTATGACAGTCAAACATTTGAATTCTCTCCTTGAGGCTGGACCCATACTGGGTGTGAAACCATGACGTTCAATCATTACATTTTCTGGTATCAGGCAACTCTCCAGTCTGGAGAAATGGCATGTAGTGAACAGTGTCCTTGAAACTAAAGGACCTTGTTCTTGTCAGCTAACAAGAATTAACCTCTTAAATAAAAGTGTAACAAGATGAGGAATTCCAAATGACAACTGGCATATATTTATGTCTTGCCAGATTCCTTCTATATTACCCTGGTTATTGGCCAAGGTGCCTCTGTCTCTCCTCTCTCAAATTGTTTTCTGTTGGGAAAAAACACTTTTTCCAATTCAGGCAGGCTTCTTTTCCTTGCCTGTGCTGAAAACACTTTTCTACTAGTTTTAAGAAGAGCTGACATCAATGAAGAAAATTCTCAAAATGAATAGTTTTGGCATTGTCAAACAAACAGGTGCAACAGCACCTGAAATAATGGAATTATCAGGTAGCAGGTTGAAAATAAACTAAAGGACGTACTTTTTCTAAGTGTATAATTAAATTATCTAACTCATTGCCAGAGGTTGTGATAAAAGGCCACAGAATAAATGTTTTTAAGAAGAAACCAGCCAAATTTATGATGGACAGTTTTACAGGGGGCTACTGAATGCAGGAGCCAGATTTGAGCTTTCCCTGGGCACTGCTGACAAGAGCCAACAGCAGCTTTGTTGGAGTGGATGGGTTCTAGATCTCGTTCAGCATTGTCAGTTCCATTTTCTTGAATCAATTTAGTGTTTGATGAAATATGGCTATCCTGAGATATTATTTTCCATCTATTTTTTCCAAACAGACCTTTAGTGGGTCTAAACTTATGCAGAAATTGCATGTACCATATATATCAGTTTTGTTCCAATCCACCAGTTCCCCCTTTTTTCTTAGTAATTTTACAGTCCATTCATTGAAATCTTTACATACAAGCTCTACCCTAAACCAATCCAAAAGATTATTTGCTAGGTATATCAGTAAATATATAAACAATACTTTGAAGTCTCACGTTTGGAAGGGAGATGTATCTCCTTTATTTACCAAGATTACAGAAAATATATTAATATTAATTTCAATGAAAAAATAAAAGTTTGTACTGATACAGTGCTAAGTTTCAAAGAATCAGAGATGGAAAAGATCAGTAAAGTTTTTGGCTTCAAGGCAGGTTCAATGTAGGATCCTTGATGTTCATTTTCCATTGTTTCAACCATTTATACCGGCAAACTGCTTTGCCTGCAGAAAATGAAATGTGAGAGAAAAAAATTAAGTGCTTGAATCTGTTACTACACAAACATTACAAAATGAGTTTTTAGTGGTTTTAGAAATACTAGTTTTATCTCATTTGGCAGGAGAATTCTTTAGAAAAGATGAAGAGTGGATGGAGACTAAGACAGCTCCGTCTGCTGAGCCAAGAACTTCATTTTCTTGACTCCAAAGTTCACAGCCATAAGGAGATAGAGTACACAGCCTGAAAAAATGCTGCTGTCCAATTTTGTCATTACCAGAACCCCAATGAAAGTATCATGCATAATAATTACTTACTGATTACAATACTGACTCACAACAATAAAGTATTCCTCTATGTGGCTTTTGTAAATATGTGTCATTATGCAGTTTGATGATTCCTAACTACTCCAGGTTTTCTTGTAAAAGGAAACACTAGATAAAGAGTACAGCTCCCAAGACAGTTCCTGTATCTTATATATTATCATTACTAATGTTGTTGCTAACCATAAAATCCCGGTCCCATTTTTTGGGATTTCTAATCCATCTCAGGAAAGAAAAGACCATATTCTCTCTCCTAAAGATATTGCGAACTGGTGTGAAATACAAAAATTTGAAACAAGCAGAGTCTATAAAATAAAGATGAGTTTTCAATATGGTGGAGAAGGATAGCAGCAAGAATGCAATCCTGTAGTTTCATACAATAATTTTGCATGGAACTTGATGGCTGATATAATATAGTTTTTTGTTTTATTTCGGCTTTGTTTGTGGGGTTTAGTGTGTTTTAATAAATAATTACATGCTTCATGTCTCTAGGGTTGTTCTGCTTTAGTGCATTGGTGAGTCTGGGGTAGGCACAGCAGATGCAATGATTTCTCAGGGAATCCAAACTGAGCAAGGGACTTCTGCATTAGATCTATGATTAGATAGTTTCTTTAAAATAAAGCTACATTTGTGCAGTTTCACTCATCCATCTGGATAGATTGAAAATAACTGCTTCTGCTTCTAAGTGTCTTGTTATAATTCTAAGTGTCTCAGAACTACCGCTCTATTTTAAGCCTCCTTTAAAAAATTAATTTGGTGTTCATTAAAAGCTTCTTCCTCACAGTCTCCTTAGTGAAATGTTATTGTTTGATTGCTTTCAGAAAGTCAAGGATCATGATAGAGTTCTCAACCTATCTTTTGGAATTTCAGACATTTTGCCTAACAATGAGAAATGAAATAGATCATCTGTCAAAATGCTTAGTTCTGTTTTTGTTTTTTGGTTTGTTTTTTTTTTTTTCTCTATTCTTGCTGATATAGGAAGATAGACTCTAATTTTGTACACTTAGATTGACATCCACCATGCCTTGCAAGAAAACAATTATTCTGATTTCATCTTGGCTTAAATAAATCCAGAATTTGGAAAGATAGATGTTATTTTTGTTAATGTTTTTTTAGAAGTTGACATGGGTTTCAGCCCACTACTGTTTTATTATTGTTTAGTCACATGATTTTCAGATTTCAAGTTTATCATCCTATTTCTGCAAAATGATAGGGGATTTTTTTGTCTCTTTCTCCAGTATCAGAGCAGTTCCATTAAGTCTTCTTCATGCCAGGGAGAATTTCTTGCCATCAGAACTAAACATATGAGAAAATAAAGGGAAATTTGACCAGATATTATTTCAGGAAGTCGCAACAGGACTTAATCTATTCTATGCTTTGCTTTAGTGAGTCACCGTGATTTTCACTCTTTTTCAACTAAATATTTTGTTTTTAAGCATGAGGTGCTGAAAAACAAATGTAAGCTTTCTGACAATATTTTTTTTTTGGTTTTTTGGGTTTTTTTTGGTTTTTTTTTTTCCCTTAGTTACCTCTCACATCTCTCCAGAAACCACTCCCAGACTGCTAGTAGACTACACATGAAAAATTACTTTTCTATAGGAAAGATAAGGTTCTATAGCAGTGTGTTGCTGTTTGAGAATTTCACTTTTTTAATCTTAAGCCATCCTCTAGGTCCTTTTTCCACATGCTTAGTATTTCAATGGAACCCTCTCTTGGCTTTACAGACACTTCCATTTATTCTAGTACTCACTTGAAAATGATCAGGTTCCCACAACTCCTTTTTACAGGAGTGCTGGTGTGTGACGTGTCAAGGGCAGAAGTTTCATGCTCCCTGCTCTGGACTGGAAATCAGGAAGGGACAACGCCAAAAGGGAATGGTGTTGGGAGTGCTGTAACTTGCTCAGTTTGAGCACTTCAGCTGGACTCCTTAATGATAATTCACAGTTCATCCCCAGGCTTCTTCCCTCTTTCTTACATTTTCTCAGTAGAGCAATGGTGACATCAGTCTTTTTTATTTTTTTAATGTGGATCTTTGCCCACTCAGTGCTCAACTGAAGTACTTAATATTTTTCATCTGAAAGTCTCATCTAGTGGTTTGGGGATTACAGTTAATTCCTCTTTTTTTTTTCTTTTCTCCCAAGAAGCCATCAAAAGATAAAAAACCCAAACCCAAACAATGGAGAGAAGGAAAAAAGTTGTACTCTAAACACGTGTTGCACATGATAGTAACAGCTGCAGCCCTGTTGACAATATAATACCACTGCAATCCCCAGGATATAACTCAGATACTGAATTTCAGACTGCAGAGGAATGGTGCTTAAGGATCCTTGAAAAGAATTATGTTTAGAAGGGAAAAGAAAGATTAAGTAAAACAGAGGAAGTATGCTGGTGGTCCAGTGCAGAAACTCCAAATAAATATTGTTAAAAAAGAGAAAAGTTAGTACACCCACAATAAACACATTTAGCTGATATGTACATTTTCTCCACTGTAATCTTAAGTTTCAGGATTTGTTTGTTTTTAGTGCTATTAGGGACTGAAGCACATAGTGAAGGCTGTTGCTTTTGTATTGATATGATGTTAACAAGAGATGAACACATGCTAATAGAGCAATGGCAGGAATAAAAAGAATATCATTTATGAAAGAGAAGGATATTTAGAGAAAGACCCTTCTTTTCTATTTCTCTTCCTTTACAATAAGTAAATGAACAATGTCACTTATAAGGCAACTTTTAATCCTTGTTTACTTCTTCAATTACAGTGATGTTTGCCTTCAGAAAAAATTGATTTCAAAACATACCTACTGCAAGAAAGAAAAACATAGACCTTGTTCCAGTTTCTACTGCAAATGAAAGTTTCTATTTGGCTTATAGTTCATCCTCCCAAGAAAAAAATAAATTAAAGCTATTTGTTTACAGTCTGATATCTGCTTCTTCACTTTTGCTAAACCCGTTAATTTTATGGCATAAACAGTTCTCTGGGAAGATAAGGGACTTTGTATAAACTCCCTGTCCCTAGCAATGCTGGCTGTGCTCAGGCTCCTTGTTACCCTTGCTTAGGAAGAACCCACACAACGGAGAGCCCTGTCTGGGACCAGTGCCTGGTCCCCACTGCTGAACAAGGACCAGCTGAAGGCTCCTCATGGTGCCACCTCCTGGGCCAGTCCCCAGGGCTGACTCACAGTGCCAAGGGAGGAGCTCAGTCTATTCCCCAGAGAGCACTTTAAGCAACACTTCCTTATCCTGTGTGTGTGCCCCGGTTTTCTGTGCATGGTCTGATGGAAGTTCTATCACCTGCTCATCACAGGCTGGTCTGAATTCCCGCCTAGCAATTCTCCATTTACCTACCAAAGGACAGGCAGAGATTCTGGAAATCTTTGTTCAGCCTTCCTACAAGGGAGATGCAAGCACATCTGGTGAGATTTGTATCAGCCTAAACCCGAACTCTTGCAGAGGAATGAGGTCATAGCAGAAGGGTCTTGTCAGAGCTGTGGGGAGAAACAACCAGTTGTAGAGCATCAACTCATTTAATCTACTTTGGTGTCTAGTTTAGGACTAAGTGAATCACATCATGGAAACAATATACCCTGAAGGTACTGTAAGAAGGTTTGTCCAGCCACTAACATCAACATTGTAGGTTTCATCATTGGCCAGATGGTTCTATGCAAGAAGCTAGGCTTCAGGAAGTACCCAGATTTTGTTTCTTCACCAAATGGAGGTATAGCCATATCCAGGGATTTTACCAGAGTTTAAGCAACAGAAGTAAAAACACAGACAGAGGTATGTTTAGCAATGTAATGTCTCTGTGCAGGGTTCACTGCTGTCCCATCAGTGAGGATATTCTTTACATAGCAAGTGACAACAGGATCCAGAATGCTCCTAGGCAAGAAAACAAGTGACTGATATTCACCGGCACTCGTGAAAATACTGAAACAAGATTGTATGTGACAGAAAATCAGGACCTCAGAGTTAAGCACTAAGTTCAGTACATTCAGATATCACTGACTGTCAGACTACTCCATATTTGAAAACACTTTTCATATGTCATTACACATGCCTCTGCCTCACTGCTCATTTAAGTTCCATGTAACAGTCAAAAATGCGAAGGTGGATAAAAGGAAAGAGAGAATCCACTGGAGGTTTCTACTTTTCCAGGTTAATTTGCTTCTAACTCTCTAAAGAATACCAGAGTAAGAAAGGAACACCTAAAGGTACCTACAATCAGTCCTGCAGTAGTGTTTGAACAAAGTCTGTCATATTTAAAGCAAAAATGGACTTTCAACACTCGCATCACCCATCCCTACATTTTAACTGATGAACTGGGCTAACTCTCAACCTGCTATACAGAATATTTTTTGGATGATATTGACCTGCCCTTTCTTTAGAGATAGGCAACCATATAGATAACCATGCTGACCCTGAAAACAGTCACAAAAAATGTGATTAGTGTTTGGAAATATATTACAGACAAAATACATGTTTATTTCAAAAATTGTGGGGGGTTTTTTTGTTGTTGTTGTTTTGTTTTTTGGGGTTTTTTTGTTTGTTTTTGTTTTTGTTTATTTGGGGTTTTTTTTGTTTGGGGTTTTTCCCATTTTTCACTTGTCACTATTCTCCTTTTCCTCCTGCACCAGAGAATGGTAGTGAATGTTCTTACTGAAACACACTTTCTGCCCTCTTGGCTTGCTTAGAGCAATTTCAGTGGAAAATAAGATACCCAACACATACTCCTTTACATCTCAGCTAGGTCAAGCAACTCAGACAGTCATAATAAACTAAATTATTCTCTTAATCCTCAGAACTGTCAGATATTTGAAGCTGTGTCGCCTCCTTTTGTGTATGTCACTCATATAAGTGGATAATTTTTCTAAATCTAAATGGATAGCAAGTGTAAGCAAAAATAATATCTATAAGAAATAGATAATAATAATAATATAACAAATTTGCCCTTATTATTTCTTGCTACTTTGACCTCCAGTCTATATTACTCATCAGTATTTATTTTGATTGGTATCAGAGCCTGAGCTTGGATTGAATAGAGTGCAAAATCTTGCTAAGACGTGGTAAATTCAAACATAAACTGTTGGGAAAATGCTCAGGCAAACTTAAGCTTGTCCTTTAGGGAAGAAGCTTTAAATGACTGAACTTGCTGAGACTAATAATGCTCATCCCTTCTTGAATTATATTTCTCTTTTTCCCCCCGCTCTTTTTCCTTTTTTCTTTTCTTGTTTTTCTCTTAAATTTTTCTCCCCCCGAACAGTTAAGTTGCAAATTTAATGTTTTTAGTCAGCTTCTGGAAGTCAGTATCAGAACATTATTTACATTTTGAAGCCAAGCTGTATCTGGAGAATTTCAATCACGTCACTTTTATGAGTTTCTACAAACCGAATGCTGAAAAGTCTGCTGTGGCACTTTTTTAAAGCCAAGTAGGAAGCAGAGGGGAGGAAAAAACTCAGAAAAACAGAGAGAAACTTTGCACTATAAATGCATGTTTCATTTTTTAGTATTAATAATTCCTCAGTGCATCTGTATTAACATTATATTGTTGCTGTAGATTTGATTTAGAATAGCTTTATATATAAGCTATGCTCTGATACTGAATTTTATTTCACAGAATCCGTGCTTAATCTGGCCTTAATGAAAAAGAAATGCTAGCAAGAAAATAATAAGACGTACAAGATATTCTTCACAGCTGTGGAGGATGTTTCATGCCTCATACACAGAACAAAGGAGAACAAAAATTTGCGTTCATTTTAAGCAAGCATGGAATCTGAACTAGAAGAAATGGTCTCAAAAATTTAATTTAAGAGAGAAAGTTGGCAGAACCATGTTGACGGTTGTAAAAGAGATACAGCAAAAACACTATTAAGTTGTTGTTTAACATAAAGTCATAATTCTAACATGAAGAATTTAATAATTGATGTAGCAGATCTGTGCCACAGCCACCCATCATCATTTACATTACTTGAGTGAAAATAATGGCTAACAAATCAATCAGGCAGAGAGAACAATTTGAGAATGTCCAGGTGCTTTGCCATTGCTAAAGAACTTTCACCCTGTATTTTATTAAAGTGGTATGGCCTGTTAATGGAAAGAAGATAAAAACCACATTTGCTTCTGAAGTAATCTTTCCAGTCTCATTAAAGTCAATGGAACTGCATGAAGCAATGAAAAACAAAATTTGTTCTTATATATTCCTCCAGGAACAACCTATCCAGCAGCAGAAATGAAGCCCCAGCAGACATTAAAGTTGTATGTCTTTTCCCGGTAGGGCCTGATTGGATGGATTCAAATTAAATCTTGCTACTTCTATTTTTTGCTGTTAAGCTGTTTGACTTTGAGGTAATTGATAAGCCTGTCTGACTACTGATATATTGAAAATGGCAGCAATATCTCAGAATGGGCTATCTTTTTTTTAAAGACTGATAAAAAGTAATCACTGTAAGTGGATGTGGTTAAAGGTTAGAACAACGGGAATCCCAGTGTATCTTAACAACAATAAGCATAGAATCACAGTCCACAGAAGCCTGGCCCTGCACAGCAGCATCCCAAAGAGTGCACCATGTGCCCAAGAGCATTGTCCAAATGCTTCTTGAGCTTTCTCAGTTTCTTCAGCTTTCTCAGCTTTCTCAGTGCTGTGACCCCTTCTCTGGGGAGCCTGTTCCAGTGCCCAAATACCCTCTGGGTGAAGAAACCTTTTTCTAATATCCAACCTAAACTTCTCTGGCACAACTTCAGGTCATTCCATTTCTGTCATCATAGAAAAGAGATCAGTTTCTGTCTCTCCTCTTCCCTCACAAGGAAATTGTAACTGCAGTGCAGTCTTTCCTCGGTCTGCTCTTCTCCAGGCTGAACAGACCAAGTGCCCTCAGTCACTCCTCACACAGCTTCCCCTCAGGGCCCTTCATCATCTTTGTTGCACTCCTTTAGACACTCTCCAACAGCTTTGTATCCTTCTTCTATTGTGGCACCCAAAACTGCCCCAGAACTTGAGGTGAGGCCACCCCAGCTCAGAGCAGAGCAGGACACTCCCCTCCCTTGCCTGGCTGTCCCTGATGCCCCCAGGACAGGGTTGGCCCTCCTGGCTGCCAGGGCACTGCTGGCTCATACCCACTTTGCCACTGACCAGGACCTCCAGGTCCCTTTCCATGGCACTGCTTTCCAGAATCTCATTCCCCAGTCTGTCCCTATATCCAAGGTTGCCCTTGCAGAATCCAGCACTTGTCCTTATTAAACTTCATGTGGTTGTTGATTGCCCAGCCCTATAATTTATTGGGGTGTCTCTGCAGAGTCTCTCTGCCTTGATAATTTGTGTCTTCAGTCAAAACATTGTACAAACATGAATAAGTCAACCATTGCAGCCATGTTCAATTGTATTTGTCTTTTTTATAGTTGAGAAAAGCAGAATACAAACAAGCCATATATTATGCTCAGCATTGCAGCACCCAAGGACACGTAATGATAGAACAAGAGCTTCAAACTGAAAGAGGATAGTCCTAAATATAAGGTGAGAGTGATAAGGCTGTAACTGCCCAGAGAAGCAGTGGATGCCCTATTCCTGGAAGTGTTCAAGGCCAGGCTGGATGGGTCTTTGAACAACCTGGTCTAGTGGGAGGTATCTCTGCCTACTGCAGGAGGGCTGGAACTAGGTCCCTTCCACAGCAAATAATTTTGTAAATGTTTCCACTGTTTCTAGATGAAAAGTCCTGATATTGTTCACACCCATGTTACAATGCCTTTCAGTTTGGTTTTCTGCAAGTTCATGTGAAGCAGGGAAGAGAGGAGTTTATGCAGCTACGCCACTGGTCCTTTCTACCCTTCTGTGTAGGTGCTTGAAAGTCACAAGGTATCTACCTAGCAACATTACTGTCCTCCAACTTCATTGTCTAACTTTAAGCTTGTAGATTTCTTAGTTTTCTGATTCACCATGAAGTTCTGCCTTCAGGTACATGAAAACCATGATGGTGGCAAACAGCTCATTTATTGCCTAGGTTTTATCACAGTCATTCCTGCCTGTTTTGCCTGAGAGGATTCACATAGGATTGCCAAGCAAACATCTAATTGAGGTAGCCATAAATAAAGTTACGGTTTTGTTGCCGATGGCAGGAAAGAAACTGCTGGGAGGCAGGTGATGGACAACAGTGCAAACTCCTCTGTGTGTGTCCAGGTGCTGATTCCCTTGGTAATTTTACAGATACATCTGAAGGTGAGATCCTAACCCTGGCTACCATTTTCTGACACTGCTGATTGCTACCTAGCAGCATGGCCACCATCATCCAGCCAAATTCTTCTGAAGGATGTGCTCCACAAGATGCATGATCATGCAAGCTCATTGACACACATCTCAGCTGCCAGAAGACAAGCTGTGCAGAGAGGATGCATGGCACTACTGCATGTCAAAAGAAGCAGAAGGGAATGGACTGGCACTTGGTGTTGGGAGTCCTGTTGGTTTTTTCTGCATCTTGACTAGGATGTTACAGAAGGAGGCCATGGTCTTTTTACGATGAGTCCATCTTTCCCCTGCCCTTACTTTCCCAAAAGCTCTCTTGATCCACTGCTACCCCCAAATAAGATATTATCTCTTTATCCCAAAGATCAATGCTGCAATAATGCAGCCTTGAACAGAGAAGGTAGAAGCATATGCAGCTTTTTTCCCTTTCTTTTTGTCAACAAGGTGCCTCTTCAGCACACTGATAAGCAGGAGAAGGTCTTTCTTTAAATTAGGGTCAGGCTGGTTACATATATATTTCTACGTTAGAGTGGTTTCTCACTTAAATTATCTAATATATATCTATTTTAAAATAGATATATTTCTGATGATAAACTGGTCCTCTATATGCCCATCAGAGGCTGGGGTCTTTGGGTATTTTTGTCTCTCACAGAGACTCTCACTGTATTGAGGACACAGATTGTCTCAGTGTCTCATATCTAGGTAACAAAATTATGGGATGGTAACAATTGCCAGAAGTTTCTGGCTATTCAGAGAAGAAATTTAACTGCTTGGCCTTACAGAAGCTTTTAATTCTTCTTGCTTGACTCAGTTGTAACACCACAGATATTATAGATGAGAAAGACTCATTTATAAGTCTCACAAAAGTAATGGATGCTTTAAAGAGATATCATTGTTTATCGCACACGTGGGTGAGGGAAGAGAGATGTGAATTCATGTATTTATTTTTTTAATAGCTGTGAGAATTGGGACAACTAATTTACAGTTTATCTGCATGGTATTTTATAGTAGGGAAATATGAGAGGAAGACACAAGAGAAACATAATTCATATTTCTGCATTACATTTTCTGTGTAAGAGGAGTTGGAGAGTAAGGAGCTTTATCAGTATTTTAGCCTTTGTGAGGAAGATTTCAGAAGGACAATTTTATATCTTGTACATTGTATTTGTGTGCATTGTGTTTAGCAATTTTTTTGATGTCCATGAGGGTTTAAGAAATATGCTTCTGGGTATACTTTCTTAGCCATGTGCAAAAATTTTACTTTAGCACTGAAGAGCACTAAAGAAAACCTTTCAGCATGTGTGGCATGAAGTGCCCTCATACAGAATGTGCCAGCATAGAATGCACACATGGGACACTCCCACCACCACAAACTGTGGTAGGACACAAATTATGAGAGCTGTGAAGGCTTATGTGCAGAGAGACAAAAAAAGGGCTATGCTACAGCCATCAAACAAAGACTTGTGACATGAATACCCCACATGAAGAAAGGCAGTTCATTCCAGAAGGTAAAGTCATTGAGCAGGACACATATGAGATGCTCTGACTGCACTGGGGATTCCCTCTGGTATGAGAGTGAAGGTATATCCTAAACACCTTCTAGGTTTTCATGTTATGGGTGTATGAAATTATAAGTTCATGTCTCGGGGATTCACTCATCATCACACAAAGGTCCTTGAGAGCTCCAGACACAGAAAGTGTAAATTAACACAAGAAACACAAAGCCTCTCTCTTTCACTCCATTTCACACACATAATCATAAATCAGAGAGTGAGGAAAGTCACTGGAGGCAGAAATCCTCATTTGGCTTTAAGTCCAGATTTCAGCTCTTTTCTGTAAATTTGTTATTGTATCTGTCTTAGTAATATGAGCTGAGAGGAGCTGTAAAAATCCATGAGGGGAAGCTCTTCCAAAAATATTTTATTCCTTCAGCCTTTTAAACAGCTGGTTTCTTTCTGAGGAAAAGCTGACAACTGCACCAGACTCTGTTGAATTATGTATTGTACATTTGGGGAGCAAGCTGCAATATGCAATGCAGTGAGCAAAGCTTTCCATATGCATTTGTCTAAGGATAAGACACAAATCCAAGTCCAAGAGGTGATAAACCCAGTGGTTTGTGTTCCAATCAGTTATAGCTGTGCTCAAAAATAATACCTTGTAAGTGCACATTAGGGGCAATGGAGCAAAAAATTACACATGCAAATGTAACTCAAGACACAGCCTTGTGTATTGTCTTCTCTATTGTAAAAGAGCACTGAAGAGGAGAGCTATTTACAGGGTTACTGTGCATTCTGTATTCTAAATTATGGTCCTTATTGACAAAGAGAGCAGGTGTAAGAAAGTTGGAAGTCATGTAAAAGAGTGAGGTATAACAATGTTGTAGGACAACATTGAACCAGGAATTCTTTGGCTACAAAAAAAATCTTCCTAGTTATGAGGATCACTATTATCCTGTAAGTGGAGAAAAAGTGAAGGTTAGGCTTTAGCATTAGTAGTGCATTAATGCTGTTCCCCAATATTAATCCCAGATGCTCTTCCAATAACACAATATTGTACAGGTGCCATGGTTTCACAACAGCCATCAGACAAGCCCCAAGCAGCCACCCTCTCACTCCCACCCATGGGATCAGGGAGAGAATTGGAAGGTAAAAGCAGGAAAGTTCATGGATTGGGACAGTTTAATAGGGACAGTTTAATAAAGACAGTTTAATAGAGAAAGCAAAAGCCACTCACAGAAGGAAAACAAAACAAAGAAGAATTAAATCACTGCTTCCCAAGGACAGGCAGCTGTTCAGGCTTCTTCAGGAGAACGGGGCCCTATCACAAGTAACAGTGACTTGGGAAGTCAAGCACCATCACTCTAAAAATTCCCACACACTTTCTTCCTTCTTTCCCCCAATTTGAATACTGAGAATGATGTCATTTGGTTTGAGATATCCCATTGATCAGTTTGTGTCACCTGTCCTATCTGCATCTGCTTCCAAATTCCCATGCACCCCCAAGCTCCCTGTCAGGACGGGAGTAAAGAAAACAGAAAAGGCCTTGGCTCCTGTGTAAGCCCTGCTCAGAAATAGGAAAAACCTCTGTATTATCAATGCTGTATTCAGCACAAATAAAAAACACAGCCCCATACATACACAGTCCCAGCCACCAGGAAAAAAAATTGTTCTACCCCAGCCAAAACCAGCAACAGGTGACAGGTTCAATGCCAAAACCCCAAGAAATTGCTAAAAGAAGAAATACTTAAGCAACATCTCCACTCCACCTGAATGGAACCCAAACACTTGGTAAATTGCAAAACTAAGCACAATAGATTTGACAAAGTTGTTGGGAGAGTAGAACACTTCTGCAAGCCTCAGGATCCTTCATTTACACAAAGAAATTCACAGTGCATTGCTCCCATACCTTACCATGTAGACAGCATGATTCCCTGCCATGAAACATCTGGCCCTGAACTTCCTGACTCTAATTAACATTCTATTTCCACTATCTATTTTCCCTCACCTAGAGCATTTCTGAAATAATTTTCTACTGCTCAGTGGTAAATGTAGGTCCTTAATACTTATAAAGGTGCCTGATAAATTCAGCCTCTGGATATTCCTTTGAAAGGTGCTGTTCAGGTTAAGCCTCTGCTCTGTAGGTGGTTAATTAGCAATAATCAAGTTGTCTTCTGGATGCTAACAGTGGTAATATGTTAACACAGTTCCAGAAAAACAAAAACCACCAGACAACTATTTAATAGAAATTGTTCAATATTGGAAATTTATTATTACCAAAACCTTCAGATTTTGTAACACTGATGTCTCAGAATGGCTGTAGGCTCTGCCCTGAGGAGCAGCCCACAACCCAGGATTTTGTTATTGACAGAAGCTGTTTGTGTTCATTGAATTAAGAACACAGCTGACTCTCTTAAGAAAGAAAAAAGAGAGTGATGATTGACAGTAAAATGGGAACATGGTGCAAAACATGGGTAAAATGAGAGCAAAAGCATTGAAATGTGAGGAAGACTGATAGCAGAAGAGAAGATGAGATACTGAGGAGACTGAGACTATGAATGGACAGGTCTAAGTGGATTCTGCTCTTGTGAACTCTGGATGAGATGCTGACCCAGAAATATTAAAACTGCAGAATTGTCTAATTCTTTTGGTTGAAAAATATCTTCAAGATTATCAAGTTCAACCACTAACCCAAGACTGCCAGGTCCACTACTAAACCATATCCCTAAGTGCCACATCTACATGTCTGTTACATGCCTCCAGGGATGGTGACTCTATCACTACTTGGGCAGCCTGTTCCACACTTGACAACACTTTCTTTTAAGATTTTTTCCTAATATCCTATGTAAAATGACCCTAGATAATTTATTTTCTATTTTTACACTTTCTTTGACATTACATTTGGAAGTCTATACCTACTAATACAGAGGAGTTTTGGCACAAGGACAAGAAAGATTTGGAAGGCTGGTAGCCTGGGATGGCACATTTAAGTTCTGCAGAAAGATAAGAGTCACTAATAGGAAGGTAATTCCTGGCTGTAATCACCTCTACTGCCATGCAGCTGTTATCTGAATAAGATTTCATTTGTGATGATAAAAGTTACTAAGTCTGACGAATAAACATGAATATCAAAATAACAGATAAATACTTCCAAATTTTTCTAATTTTTTCCATTACAGAGAGAAAATTTGGAAGGGCTCGTTTTAGGAACTGTAGGACAGCTCCTGAAGATTGAGCAGGATGTATGGGATTGCACGAGTGAAATCCCTCCCTGAAGCACTGGCACAAGAACAACAAGTGATTCTGACTGGGTTAATGACATTTCAGTTGGAAGAAGTCAATAGAGGTAAAAATCCACTAGATGGAATAGCTGGAGCAGAAATTAACAGGCTGTGTGTGGAAAGATAAGTTTTGGGCCAACACATCCTATTATCAACTTTATTTGGAAGAGGAGCAGAAACAGTCAAAATACACATTCCTGCTTATTCTTGGGAACAAGCAGAACAGCACATTTTATGAAGTCTTCTGTGTCAAAGAGAACATTTTAACCTAGGATTGTCCATATTTAGGCCCAAATAACTAAAATAGAATTTTAGTTATTTGATAATATGGTAGAATTAGTAGCAATAGTTTTATAAGTGTATTAACTAAGATAAAAAAATCAGATTGAATGATTGTTTCTTTAGTGAATTATTTAAAGTTTTAATAGGCAAATATTCTGTTTTGCTGTGACTTACTGAGCTACATGAGTCTGTTTTGCAATGGTGAAATTAGGTCCAGCCATCTGTCCAGTCAGAGTGGAGTGACAGTCTAGAAGCCTCCTCCGTCAGCAAGAATGTTTATCAAAGTACTCAGGATGCCAGGTAGACCCGGCAGGATAAGAACTTTGTTGACAGGGAACTCATGACTACACTTCAGTGCAAAAATGCAGCAAAGGTGGACTACAAAGGAAGAATTTAGAAATATTGCATGGTTGTGCGGGAATGGTGTCAGAACAGTAAAATCCCAGCAGAAGATAAGACTTGTAAGGGATACTGAGGGCATCAAGAGCTTCTATCATTGTATTAGTAACAAAATGAGGGAGTGTGGGACTGTTGCTGAATGGGGCAGGGTGAAAGTGGACACAAAGCAGAGATAACTTTGGGAGGAGAGGAATAGGCTTCGAGTTAGGATGAAAAGAAATGGCCTCAAGTTGTGCTGGGAGAAGTTTAGATTGGATATTAGGAAAAAATTTATTCACTGAAGGAGCAATTGGAACAGGCAGCCCAAGCAAGTGGCTGAGTCACCATCCCTGGGGATATTTACACTTGTAGATGTGACACCTGGGGTCGTGGTTTATTGGTGGAATTGGCAGTACTGGGTTAAGAGTTGGATTTAGTGATCTTAGAGGTCTTTTCCAAACTAAACAATTCTATGATTCTGTGATTCAACTTTTAAGGTTCTTCAGTTTCAAAATGCAAACACTGTTTTCAATATTTGTGAAAAACTGAAACAAAGTATCTTACTGAAAGGAGAGCTCTTTTCTTGAAAGCATTTATAAAAAACATTCCAGTATTTTCAAAACTTTCTTATGTTCTCTTTTTTTCTTAAAAATATTTACAAAAAGAGAGAGAAAACTTTGAAGACTTGTTTGCTACATGTTGATGGACAGCTGCTACTTACTCTGCAACTACTTTTTTTCTCAGTTTATTACATTGGAAAACATTTTTTTCTGCTTGAGGGCAAAGCCCAGATGTGTGAGAACTGTGTCAGGGTCTTGACTCTCAGGGATAACTTCAGAAGATAATACTGGGGTCACCATAGGACTGTCTGGGAAAATACAGAGAATTCCTTTCACCAGTTCCCACCTCCCCCTGAAAGCCTTCCACTTTTTCCACCCTATGTTTCTGTCACTTTTTGACACAATATCATTCTGGAAACTGCAACCCAAGGTTTCTGTGGTAAGCAATGTGTCTCACTCCTTTGTGCACCTGGTCAAGAGTCTCTTGTGTCGCTACACTCAGGGCACAGATGGTTTACATAGCTGAAAGATCCACCACACTCCTACTGCAATATAACCCACAACTGGGATTTGGTTTCTTAGGCAGAAGACATTAATTTTTATTTGGCAGAATGACTAAAACACCCTAATGAATTTCAAAGGTCCATTAAAATCTACTTAGAGAATATAAATATATTCTGAATATTTGTTACAATGAAAAAACTTTTGGAACATTAATGCATATGTGTTCCATAACTTTTATAGAAGCTTTTGTTACATCACAGCAGTTTTTCTCAAGTCTGGATTTCCTGGATACCATTAGAATTTTAGAATCAATAAAAGATGTGAAATTTACTGCAACGCATTAAGTCATATTTATTCTACTGTTCTTTGAAGTTGACCTGGTGGAGAGGCACTTCCAATAACACTCAAATCTGAACCCAACTCCCAGTTTCATCACTAAAAGTCATACAAGTATATTAAATGCGTAAATGTCTTCCTGACCCAATTACTCCTAATGGAATATACGTAGTAAAAATCAATGTCACCATCTTTTGAGTGATGCACTCAGAATGCTTGAAAATTAACCTCTAGTGCATTCATTCATTTTCCAAACTTTTGCCTACTTGTGTAACTTTTGCCTTTGTGAATTAAGGCAATCAATTATCACTGAGTAAGCACCAATCTTCTGCAGTGTCTCAATGAGTAATAAGGAGATAGGACAATTGCACTACAAGCAAGGCTGTCACATCAACTTCAGGAAGTGGTCTGAAGCTGTCCACTTGATGCTTGCCAGGGCTGAAGATTGCTTAGAGGAAAGCAAATTGCCTTGAAACAAACTGAAAGTGAGCTTTGAGGACTTGCTTTACACGTTTCCGCCCTTTCCACTTTTGTGTCCGAAATTGCATCAGGTTTTGAGGAGTAGCAGCACTAGCCACAGTGATTTCCAAGCTGATATCTGAACTTCAATTGCATGGGCAAAAGTCACTGTGGACAAGGACACAGAATACAAACAGGACGTGTTAAATGTGAGCTCAAATCCTCCTATGCCACCATTGTGAGAGGGATGGTAACTTCTGGCAAGCTAGTGGAACAATTAGATTAGATAGAAACCACTGCAGAGAAATTTTCAAAAGTCCATTTAACAGACTCCTAAATTCTTTCTCTCCATGTAGGAAACTTCTAGCTGCCAGCTGAAGAAGGACATTTCTGACATTTCCAGCCATAAAAACTTGCAGTGCTGTGGCTCAGCTCCTTGGCTCTTCACCTTTACCCTTGCCAATCTGCAGACACACAAACAGTGACATCTCTAACTAGTCAATGCAGCCCAGTGTTCCCAGTTTCAGGCACAGCATTTCTTGGCAATGGTTTTGCAATTAGTTTTGTCTGACATGCACACCTTTACACATTCACTTCAGGAATACTGCACTTCCCTTGAAGAAAAGCATTCTGGATTAGTAAATAGTAATAACATTATTCTATAATTATTTTAATTGTTTTATTTATATTTTGTGTATCAGTTAAAAGCAATTTTCTCTTCAAATCATTGATGCTGGGGTTTTCTTAGACAAGCAGGATTTAATTTTATTTACAGTCAATCAATGTATAGTTTATTCCACTCAGGTTTTCTTAGATATTGCAGGGTGACTTGCAGGACAGAATTTCACTGCTCCAATTCTTCAATTTTACTTTATTTTTCTCTCTCTTTTTTTTTCTGTCCCAATTCTGATGTTCAGCAATCAGATCTCATTAATAGCTTCAGAATATTCACTCTATTAAAGATACACAGATGTTGACACTGATGTTTCTGAAGTCAAGTTTAAAAATTATTCTTATGGGAAACATTCTTGAAGCTGATGAGTATTACAGTTTTTGCAGAAACTTTCCATGACTTGATGTTCATCTTGGGTAATTATCATAACCTTCTACTTTTTTACAGGTGTTCATGTTTTTCAAACAATAAGCTGGAATCCATACAACATACGCTAATGTTTTTCAGACAATTAACATAATTTGTGACTCTCATTGCGACCTACATTTTTTACATATGGCTAACATTTGGTAACAGTTAGGAGTGTGTTTCTATATACATATAATATCCCTTGTTACAGGATATTTTCCTAACCATAAAGGGTGTGCAAATCTAGACCTGAGAACCCACCATCTTTCATCCAGAAGTTGAGCTGCTGAACCAGGAATGGAAAACTCAGGGTTGTAGAAAAAATAAGACAAGCAAACTCCAGCCCAGCTACACAGATTAGTAGCAAGATTGCTAAGACAGAAGGGATCTGAACCTCCAAATGCTAAACCTTGAAGTATTTCCATTTCTTGGTTGTTGATTGCATAATGAGAATGCAGTGGCCAAGGGGCAAGAAACAGAAGTTTATAGATATTATAGTCAGTGGATTTATGATCAGCATCAATTCCATGTACAATGATAATTTTGAGAGCTAACTATTCCTCATATCAACAATGAAATCTACACAAAAGGGACTAAAAGAGTAAAATGTAAGTTTTTTGCAGAATCAAACAACTACTTAGCTTTTCTTAAGATAAAGGTGCTCTCTACATTAACTGCTAGTTAAAACAAAATTTCCTCTGCTTTAGGTGTAAGCCTGTGATCTCTTTTCTTTCCCACTTTTAAGCATCTTAAAGTACCTATTAGCAGTGCTTGATTAATTGACTCTTAATTTCAGTACTATAGCAGAATAATCCTCACAGTCTGTCCAAGAATAACACACTATAAAATACTGCCTCTTAAAACACAAAAAAATGTACTCAAGAGTATATTGTTTTTCAATTTCAGATACACCGCTGTTTATTTTTTTAAAAAACATTGATTAGTTAATAACAAACTTTACCAGGTGACTACCCATTCATGAAGATTTCAGAGTTACAGAAAACCAAAGTAAAATCTCAGGTGAAAAGAGCCATCAACGTTTAAGAATAAGAGGAACACAGTCTTCAGAATCCTAATAGACCTGTAGGTAAGGTGTAAAAAAAGCAAAACTAAGAAACTGAAAAATAAGTGATACCAAAAGTGTAGGTGGAAGCTGGGAGGGATTTCATGCAGTGGCCCAAGGATCAAATGCATGGTAGTGATATTTTGCAGCAGTGGCAAGAAACCATTAAACATACTGTAGCTTTTTTTCCTACTACAAATTACCTAGGATTAATATGAATATGGGTATGTGTCATCCTAAATATTAATTAAACATTTGCTGCTCTTTGGATGTGCTGATACACATCTTAGGGAGCGCAATCATTGGTGCCTGAGCAGCATAGCTAAGAGCACACCTCAGCCAGTGCTTCTCTAGAGCTTTCTCTGCCTTTCTTTTACTGCTGCTGAAGTGAAGGATGTGTTTTACTAGCACTTACACATCTATCAGCAGATGTATTTCACCTGGCAGTTAGTTCTGACAGTCTGATTAATTAAATTCTTCTGTTGCTCTAAATCTCTTCATTTTAACCACATTTTAGTCAGTTTCTTGATCTCAAGTGCATTACTGTACTTTCCAGGCCTTTGTTTTATTCTTCCCTCTTTGATAATTTGGTTCATTTCCAGGTTAAACTCAATGGGACAGGAGGCCTTTTATTGCACATGTTTGTTCAGAGGCACCTGAATTCTGACTGACACCTCTAGGTACAACCACAACAGAAACACACTGGTGTTTGTTCTTTGTAAAATAAGAAATTAATTTAAAAGCACACTTCCATTTTGACTTAGATAAAAGCTTGCAAACTCAGATTTAGTTTTTACTTTTTCCATATCCATTTGAATACAAAGTGATTGAAAATTAAAGGAAAATATAACTGCAGATTTCCTGAAACCAAAGTTATTTGATTTAGGCAATAAAGTCTTAGATCCACACCACCTAATTGGACTTGCACTGTAGCTTCAGGTGCTAACAAAGCACCAGGACTGAAATAGATAGACATCTGTGTCTGGTCAGCAGATATCCCCAACAGAAAAACCTGTTGCACAATTTATACAGAATAGCCTCTCAGGAGAGAGTTCAAGAGCACTTTTCTTTACTGATTAAATAGGATGTACTTGCTTGTGGAAGATGGGTTCTCAAGGATACATACCTTCACTTGATTAGATTTGTTTGGGACAAGTTTCTGTCATTGGAGCTGATTGACAGGGCACAGCCCATGTGTAAGTTGCAGTCAGCTCTCTTACACTCCAAAACTGTGTAGCTTCCTTTAAAACACCAATGGCAATTTTTATCCCACCTAGGTTCTGCCATCATGCAAATTGTTCAATAGCTCTGTTTGAAAATGTCTTAGCTGTCAGAGGAAAATATTTCTAGGATCATTCCACCAATTAAACTCTATAAATCTTTAAGTCCCAGTATTTAATTCCCTTCCCAGACTTTTTAATTTACTAGTATAAGTGTATCCTACGTCTTCAAAAACCTGGAGCAAGTTAGGCAACTGGATCCTACACAGAAAGCCTACCCCAGGTGCAGACTTAACCACATCCCTGAAATCAATTCTCTCTTTTTGGATACTGAGGAAGGCAAGAAAAAGATGTGTAGGCTGCAATCTGAAAAATTAGGGCAGTGTTTTCTTTTTATAATTCTTGTTCTGATATTTTGAACCCTGAGAAATGGCTGCTTGGAAAAAAAACTTGGTTAGCTCAGGTTATTGCAAAAATAAGAATAATAAATCAAATATAAATAGTAAGTACACAATTCCAAGAAAAATTGTGTTTAGCAGATTTCAAAAAAAAAAGTGACTATCCAGTTATACTGGTTAACATTTAAATGGAATGTTAGAAACTATATAAAACCTGATGTTTCAAGTTGTAAGTACATCTTACATTTTAAAGATTAGCATGAGATCTTCCTGGCAAGTAGATGGGGACAGATTATCCCCCATGTGACTGCTGTGGAATTTCCTACATGTTTTCTCTGAAGCATCTGGCACTGGCTGCCATCTGAAATAGGCAAGACTGAACACTCCAAAGTTTTCTACACCTCAGTCCTCCCCAAACAACACTTTCTGTGCTTCCAAATTGAGATGGAGTTGATTGCTTTTTGCTGATTATTTTCTCCACACCATTCTGCACGTACACTGAGATTTATGATTTCTGGGGCTCCTTTTGGTTGTCATTTTCCGTGGTTTTATTAAAGTGTTAGCTCAGGGACCATTGCAATATGGGTTACAATCAATAAATCTTCAGCTGTTTGTGCTTGCTTTACCAGAAAAGTTATATTTCTCTCTTTCAGTCCCCTGATTCCTAAAGCTTATTTTTCCTAGAGCTTTTTTTTGTGCACTTATTTTTCCATTGTTCCCTCTTGCTTCCTCAACCAACTGAAGTGAGGTTCTGCCGAAGTGCAGGGGATCATAGGGAGCTAACAGAGATGTCCCTTGCAGCAGCAACACTTGCATAGCTTCTGCTGCTTTAAGGAAGCACATGCTCAGGTATTTTGCAGCAGAAACCAGATTGTTCCCTGAAAAATAGTCCCACAATCTCTTATCAGTTTGTTGACAGGTTTGAGGATCTGCAGCTTCAGCAGATAAATTCTCAGAAGATTTGTTGGGTTCCCAGATTACCACTATAACTTCTTGATTATACTGCAAAGAAGCAATTAAATGATGCAGTATGTGATGAAGAATTTTGCAATAGGATTTGCAATAGCTGTCCTGGGTTTCCCATACCTATACATTCTCACCTCATGCCCATAGAGAAAAATACATAGACCAGGAGATTAAAGACAAAAATGTTGCAGGACCTGTCACTTTGACATATAATTTGAAGTAAAGAGGAAGCAGAATAAAAGTCTTTGAGTTTAAAAAAAAAAATGCTAGAGGGTTGACAGCAATACTGGAAATTCTACCTCCTGGTACATTTACCCAGACACCTCCACGCCTTGTGTATTCAACCACCAACTCCAGCTGCTGGTAACAATTTATTTTCAGTTGATGACGTCTAATTAAACATTTTGGAACATATTTGGATTCCACAGAAATTAGAATATGCAGGTAAAATTCCAGCTTGTTCCTCCTTGTATTTCAATAGCAGTACTATGGCAGTTTTGTACGGCATTTCTACTTTCTGGCTGTTCTAATACATCCACATGCATGCTCATCCTTTTTAAGTAGGTGAAAGAGAAATAAAACCCAGAAGATAAACCCAGTCGATCTTGTTTTTTTAGGAAAGATCTTAGGCTCATGATGAAGTGACGAAGCTTTGCAGTGGATTCAAGTTACACACAGGAGCATTAAACACCCTCTTTGGAGGGTTTGCTCTTGGCTTCTGCAGTGTCAGCTTCTTAAAATTCCTTCAAACTCCAAGTGCCAAATGCAGTTGTCAGCATTTGCCAGTTTTCCAAATTCTCAACAAATGAACGGGTGACACCCTGCTGACCTGTTACCTGATGGAGAAATCAGAAAAGCACCAATGGTGTCAGAAGATGTATTGCTACTAGACTAAAAACCTGGGGAATGTCTTGAATAAAAGAGTTACTTGAATGTTTGAGGTTTCTACAAATCAGAGTTGATAAAGTATCATGAAATCAATCATCTGGTTTGCAAAGCATTTGCAACCAATGACAGCATATGCCTTGCACATTGTAAAATGCAGCTGAATAAATCATAGAATTATAGAATCAATCATAGAATGTTTTCAGTTTGAAGATCATCTCATTTCAAACCCCTGCCATTAGCAGGATCACCTCCCATTAGACCAGGTTGCTCAGAACCCCATCCAGCCTTCTCTTGAACACTTCCAGGGATGGAGCATCCACAGCTTGTCTGAACAACCTGGGCAAGCATCTCACTACCCTCACAGTAAAGAATTTCTTCCTAATGTTTAATCCAAATCAACCCTCTTTCAGTTTAAAGCCATCCCCCATGTCCTCCAAGCCTGGCACCCAGAAAGGCTGAGACCAACAGGTATCACAAGGTACAAATGTCACTCTGAATGTCCACCACCACCATAATAAAAAAGGTTAATAATTAAAAAACAAATAAGTTACCAGCAGGCTTGTAAGACTTCTTCTCAAATGTGAGTTACATTTTGTTGCCATTTTATTACTAGAATGTCTAAAAATATGAAATGTGTAAATAATAAACAAAAGACAATTAAAAAGGAATAGAATTAATCAGTACTCCAGGTGGGATGGGTCTCTACCACCTTAGGTACTGAAAAGTTAAGCTGTCCAATTTTTAGGCAAATTCCAAAGGTAAGGAACCTCTGATAACACCTCCTTCTTTCTGTCCATAATAAAAGGAATCTCTGTTTCACTAAATTAGACAATTCACTTGAAGGCAGCTAAAATCAGGTGATGAAAATCCCACTTTATATGACCATGCTTCTGAAGTAAAATTAGCATCTCTTGGACTGTAGGGATTGTTGCAAAACAAAAGGGAAGAAAATTATTTCTCACAGACATGCTCAAGAAAAATACACTACAAGAAACACCTTCAGTAAGGCTTTTACCTCAGGTTTCTAATGGATTACTGGTCTTATTGCTAAAGTTGGGGGCTATAGAAGTCACGGTAATAAAACAGTGACTTTGTCTTGGCAAAGAAGAACATGATAAAAGGAAAGTGACCCTTAAAAGTCTCAAACATAGATGGTGGAAGTGAGAACAGATTCATGAGTCGAAAGAACAGAATATGCCGGCTGAGATTTCAAGGGTCTTTAAGATCTCAGTGCTACTGGCATCTCACTGGAACATAGTTAGCTGACAAGTTAGATTTTTATTATTTTAACACTTTTTTTATTTTTTTCTAAATGTTTCTGTTCCAAATACATTGCTTTAAGGAGATTGTTGTTTCTCTGGCTATAATTGCTATTGCTCCCAGCATGAGGAGTCATCCAAATGATGGATATGCCAGGGGTGCTGGGGTAATTGCTGTCAGGCTCCATAGGATTTCAAACTCTAGGTCTGGCCTGAAAATGGGAGGGCTGTGTACAGCTGAAGTGATGGTCAGACCTCAGAATAGGTTACACTGAATGAGACCAAAATGACAATCAAGTGGTAAAACCCTCCAGCCTCAACTGGAACAACAGTAGTTCAAGTACACAAAGAGATTACAGACTAGTTCTGAGATGTAAAGAGATGTTTTCCCACTTATTTTTAAGACTAGTCACTTTGCAAAATCTTCAGTGTGAAGGTAAGAACAAGCACTGCCTGCCTCAGAATTGGGTGTCTTAAAGGTGCATCTGGACACAGCTTTTTTGAGGCCACATCACACTGCCAAAGTGTTTACTGATAGCAAGTATTTAGAAGAACATTTCCAGTTGCATTTTCACTTTGACATTGGGATCTTTCCCTGCCACTTTATCCAGGTGACATTCTGAGATTTTTTTCCTCTCAGACACCATGGTAAAACCAACAAGAGTTACATGGAGTAATTGCTTTTTCTCCATGTGCTTTTTTCACTGTTCCTTTGACATAATTTCCAGGGCTTATACTTTAATGATAGTTCCAAACCATTCCCTGTACTTTTGTTAATCTTGCAGAACAGATCTACTCTTGCAGACGGCTCCTCTTATTTGCATGCCAGCACAATGTTAAGCCCTTGCAGCCTGATTTGAGTGATTGACAATTTCAGATACTTTTAGCAGTCTGGGAAAACTGATTTGCCACTGTGGGTGTAACTGGTTTCTTTCCAACACTGCTAATTTACCAAAAGAATTATGTTCTTGTATATTTACTGAGAGTAACAGAATTTGGAAGTTAAAATTATGTAATTCAGTTGCAAACTTACTCTGAATATTTAACTTAAACTGTTTTTTATCACTGCAAAATATACTCCATTAATTAAGATATAATTTACACAGATAAGTATTTTTTTATTTCTAAGTAAATAAAAAACCCACCTCTGACATATAACTAATGTTCATAAAAAATCAATACTATAGCAATAACTTCCTGTGTGTGTCTTTTATGATTGCTTTTCTTATTTCTCTTCATTCTAGATAATTACAAATGAAATTGCATTAAAGCCAAAATATTTGTAGTTAGTCCAGGATTAATTTCAAATTCAAGATTTAACTGAATTTACATTGAAGGACAACAAGAGAAATTTAGACATAGTTAATTACTTTCATCTGCTTTATTTCAACTTGTTATGGTTTTATTTTTTTTTTTTGTTTTTGTTTTCTTTTTTTTTTGTCAGAAGCAAGGGAGGTATGGTAAAAAATGTAATGATATATTGAAATGCGGAAAAAAATGTTACATTAAGTACCTTATGAGCCTGAAGGCCTTGCTATGCTGAATAAGAGATCTGTGCTCCTAAGCCAGTAAGAGATAACTTCTCTTGCTTTGCAGTATGACTGATTTGAAATTAAACAAGTCCAGCTGGAGACGAATTTAAATCTTAGTTGAAAATTTCCACTCATTAAAACTAAAACTCTTTTCATAATGGATTGAGTATCAAGGTTTTCAGCTTTATAGAAAAAAATATGAGAGAATGTCTTTACCCAATGACAGGAATTATAGCAAATGTGAAAAATAAAGCAAATCTATTCCACAATTTCACATTGGTTTCTTATGCACTAACACTCAGTTATAGGAAAAAATACTCCTTTTTAGATTGGGACTGAAATTAGATATGTAAAAGTAATTTCTCTTCTTGATTGCTATATATGTCAAAGTTACTCAAAACAACTTTAGATTACTATGACTTTAATTTCCTTGCTATTGTACTGTGAAAACATACCCCAAGCTTTTTTTTCTTTTAATCTTAATTCATATTGAAAATTTATTTTAACTTCACATATTTTTCATTTTTTATCCAAGCCTCACTTTTATCATGTCACTAAAAGAATTAGAACATTTACTATAAGAAATCCCTTATGATCTCTAGCAGAGGGAGTTAGTATATAACTGCCTGAAAGAGAGAGCGATTTCTTTTGAAATTGCTAGTAGAAACAAATGTTGAATAGTGAAGAAACTAAACAAACTGACCATCTAAGCTCCATATATAAATCTTGCCTTATTGAAGGTTCAGGTGAATATTTTAAAGCAAAATTTAAGAAAAGTTTTAGTGTATTCTCAAGGCATGGTAAACCTATAAAACTGCTGAGGAGGACTAAAGGGAGAAATTGACATGGTCTCAATATCAGGGCTCTGATGAATCCATTGATGTGAGTAAGTGGGGAATTGGGCCCAAGATGTTCATCCCTTTCAGGCAGCTCCTCTGGCCAACATCTACCAAGCACAGTGCTCCATCTTTTGAAGACATGCAGATGTGGCACTTGGGGACATGGTTCAGTGGTGGACTTGACAGCGCAACATTAACAGTGGGGCTCAAGGGTCTTAAGAGTCTTTTCCATCCTTTTCCAAACTATTCCATGGCTCTGTGATATCCCAGAGAGCACCCACCTAAAGGCAAGCACCAAGTGACGGTAAGCGTGTTTAAGCCTTGCCACTGGCAGCTGCTGTGAGGCAGGAGGATGAGCTCCAGGAACATGGAAAAAGAGTTTAAGGCTCCAAAGCAGAAGTACTCAGCATAACAGGCACCCTAGAAAACACATCTCAGTTAAAAAGTAACATTACTTTTTAGCACAAGAGAGGAAGCAATTTCAGGAACTCTGCAAGCATCCCACGCCAGGAGTTTCACTGCCATGTGTTCGCTGTTATCGTCAGCCAGCTCAGGAGATAACACTGACAATTTGCTTTACTCTGCGATGCAATCGCCCGTCTGAGCAGGACATGGACTCTTCTCTGAGGAGCTGCTTTTACTCTTCCTAATCTCTGTGGTGTTGAAGAGGGTCTGTCCCAGTGCCTACTGGGCTGGCAGCCCACTGCTAAGTGAGCAGCATTTCCAGGGTAATGGCCATGGGCAGTTGCATCTCAGTATAGGGTCAGTTAAAAGGCACACAGCAGAATGTTTTGAAATGGACATCTGGCATGCAGTAAATGCATTTAGGAAGCAATAAACAGCTCATTTTGAATGACTTCTGCAATTGGTTTCAACACAAGCAGTTGGTGGAAAAACAAGCTTTTAGAAAGGTCATTTATTTCCATACATAGCCCATCTCTTCCAGTTAAATTGCTTAGCAATGTACAAAGCAAATCCCAGCCCATTTCTGGTCTGATAATTAATAGAGTCTTCTACTCTAGCTGGAGCTGCACAAAGAAAGAGAATGTTGTCCTTGTTATTCTGACTTAATAATTCACAATTTGAGTTGTCAGTGTGTCTTTGAAAGAAGCTGATTGTTGAAATCTAAGTGCAGTAGATGTGAAATATTGTATATTGTATCTTCAAGATGAGCATGGAATTCACATGCTTTTAGTCAATAATAGATTACTGGCAGCCCCTGGAAAAAGAAGAACATATTTTTGTTCGTAGGACTTATCACTGTACTTTTCTTGTTGATGTTCTGTTCAAAGATTATAAATAAAATATGAATTCTAAAGAATTTAATTTTCTAACCCTTACAAGAGCAAAGGTATTCTCCTCCCCTTATTTATAATTGGATGCAATAAATGAACAGCGTAAGCATTGCTAATGTAGGTTTCCAGTGGAAAATAGAAGGACTGGTTTTCTAAACTGGCCAGAAAAATTAACACTGATACACCGCAATTATCCTGAGAGAGGCTGTTACTTCCCAAAATAAGTAAATATATTGGAGTTACTAAGCTGTGCCTTCTAGAGAACATTGACTCCACATGTTCCATAGTCAAAACTGATCATCTTTACTCCTGAAAGTCAATATATTCAGTTTGATTTAGGTATATCAAGCCTCTACTTGTATAATTGAATGCAAGTAAATCACATTTCAAATTGTGCACCAAAATTGCACTGCCCCAGGACAGGTTATTTTGATGTTTTTGTGCTTGTAAAATTGTCATGGAGAGAGTTTAGTGATATGTTTCAGACTATTATTTTATTAACTGAAAATATTCTGGTGTCAGCAGCTCTTCATGAATCTACTCCATGGTGAATAAAAACAGCAAAAAAGGAAGTGAATTTTGGAAAAGCTTCATATTCTTTAGGGAGAAAACATAGTGTACAGTCCTGCCTGGGCTGGCATCAGAAAGAATAATTTAATTTTGCAAAAAATATCAATATTTAAGTCTTTGTTTCCATTTTGCAGAGCAAGGCTAAGAGCTTTCAGCATTTTAATTAAATAGTCGGGAGAGCAGTGCTGTGTCATCATGGCATCAGCTTGATCCTTCCTCCTTCTGCTATAAGGATGGTGGAGTGTTCCAGGGCAGCCTGGCCCAGCAACCAGCCTGTGCCTGCCATGTTCCAGCTGAGTTTGTGCTCAGAAAGGCTACTGGTCCCTCTAAGCTGGGCATCTGAGAGAACTGCCCTGTGCTAATTCTAGGGTGGTATTTGCTGTGAAGTGGTATCACACTGGATGATGTACCTTTGTAGTGATGAGCAGAAATATGAAGAAAGACAAAACCTAATTCTGTTTGTGCCCTTCCCACATTCCCCAAATTGCAGGAGACTTCTGCTGAAAGCACCAGAGAGAAGATGGTTAAAAGTGACCTTAAATAGTCATAATTAGGACTGTAACTTAATAAGCTATTGAATCCAGGAATTCCAGCTGTATTTCTTCAGACACTGCTGTTCAAAGTCATCTGTCTCTAGATCCTGCCACAACTTCATGTAAGGTATGATGCCACTTGTGGCTTGTGTAGACACAGACAACCTGAATCTTGCTAATTCACTGCAAATAACATCACTGAGTTCAGCAAGGACCCATCAGTCAGACATTCACCCAGGCTGGCACTCCAGACTGTGGTTCTGCAGGGCCACAGCTACCACCCCTGGCCTGCTAAGCCAGGTAGGTCAGGGTAGGACTGTAAAACACAGACACCACCTCTGCTTCACGAGTCCTAAGAGTCTCACATTGCTAGGAGATGGGAAAACACACTGCACACACACTTCTCTGTGCTAGTCAGGGCTTCATGGTCCTTTTGGCCCTTTTGGTTGATGATGGGACACAGCACTAGCTGGAGCCGCTTGCCGTCTGATCTTCTACAAAGGTTCTTGAGTACTTCTCTAGCAGACATATCTCTAAAACCATCCAGCTCTGGACACAGATATGAACCTATCATCAGAGCATTTAATTTTCTGATGAAGCTCTTAAGGGCTTCAGTGTACCAACAATAATATTTATCCCAGCACAGATCAAACACTAGTGTGCATACAAACAGGTTATCTCCTTTCTCTTTGCCTTAACATCACATCTTCATCCTTTAATAATCATAGCCTGCCACACAGACTGGTGAGACAAAAAGCTGAGATGGAGCATTCACACTAAACGCCTTGCAGAGGATCAGTGCTGTTCAGGAGCTGGAGACTGCCAGCAAGGGGAAGGTCACCTGTCTTGTTGAAAAAGTTAAGCATTTCACTGAACACAGAGACTGGAGAGTGGTGCATGACATGCCGGTGACTTATTTGCACCTAGCTGAAAGTTTATATGTATTAAATCATCCTGCACTTCTCCCACTTAAAGAAGGATCATGTTGGGTTGAAGTACATTTCAGACTGAAGGCACTCTAAGAAGAATGGATATTTTTGACTGTAGCTTAAGACTGATCTTTCTTGCTAAACCAAAATTTGAAATATTGAGAGTGCGCTAATTAAATAAAGGCACAGTTAAGGGTCACATTTGGCCACTCCAGCACCTTTGAAATTTCATGATACTTAAATTATTTAAGTGCACAATGGTTTTGGTTGAACATAAAATAATGTTTAATATTTTATTTTTATATTATTTTATTATTTATTTATTTTATTTTATGTTTTATATTAAAAAAAAAAAGTTTTCAGAAAGCATTTTGGTTGGAGAAATGCCTGATTCTCGCTTGAGGAAATGGGTGCAGGTAAGCCTGGAGCAGCATAGGACTAGTAAGTACAGTAGGTAAAGGAAATTGAGATGGAGTTCTTGCATAGCAGGTTTTTACACTAATTACAGAATGGAAAAAATGGGTGTAAGAACAGTTGACCTTTGAAAAAAACAAACTCTGTTTCATCTGCTCTGTTAATTCATACACAGTTATGACTCCTCTATATCTTAGAAATAAATATTAATTTTATGCTTGAAAAATGAAAATCTTATTACTTTAGCTCTCCTAGGCACTACTGTTACCTAATCATATCTTAGCAACAAAACAGCTAATAATCTCATCTTATTAAAAAAAAAGCCATGCTTTTAAAATCCACCTTGATCATTTGAGGAAGACCTTTCCTCCAGAAAACTAGCATCATTCCTTACCTACAAGAATAGAGTCAAGGAGGCAACTAGCACTTTTCAGAGCTATAGCCACCCTGAATTTGCTATCTGCAAATGATAAAGACATGCAGAAATAAATATCTTCTTCAGACTGGGATGTGTTGGCCACTCCTCAGCCACCTTCCACAGCAGAAAGTCAGGGAGACAATCTTACAGACCTGACATGAGGGATGGTATAAAGTCATAGGTTGAACTGACTTCAGAAACAAAAGTAACATGGTTGTATTAATGTGCCTTTTAAAGTTGTCAAGCCCCAACTTTTTAGAAACACTAAGCAAAGAACAAACTCAGAACAAACTTTCAGCATTAAAGATGAGCCTGAAGGGACACACAATTCAACAAGAAGCAAAGCACAGAGAAAGAGGGCTTTGTTTTCAGTCCAATCCACACAAAGCTGTCTTCCCTCAAGAAACAAAGCTCTGCAAGGAACTGATCCCTGATTTCACTCTGACCCCCTGGGCAGATGTCACAGTGGTCAACATACTGAAAGTGGCTCAGTGTGCAAGAAGAGAACTAAGGATGCATTAAGAATGTGAGAAAGGACAGTAACAGTCATATTGTAATTCCAGTTAATGATTTGATGGTACTCACTGGTGTTCTAAAAGTTTAAGTCCTACATCATGTCAATAGCCTAGGGTGACTGGCTCATTATCCTGTGGAGGGACACTCAGACATTCTTGGCATACGCACACAAGGATTGGGATGCTTCTGGCCCATGGCAGATATCATTAATATGAGCTACCAGTGTCTCAAACCGGGCATTTGCCTCTCGCTTAATAATCAAAGAATAAAATTGAGCCTCTTTATGATTGAATTTAATAAAAAAGAAAAAAAAAAGAGGTGTAGCGTTAATCAGACAAGTTATTATAAAAGGAGACAAGCGCTACTAGCTCAGAGATTTTGGCTCCTTGATGCAGACACAGTGATTCTCACCATCAGCGTCTGGGTGCCTGGGCTTCCCAAGAGTGCCAGATCCAGCAGATCTGCTCACCATGGAATTAACTCATGTGGAGGGCACTCACCTGGCTGCAGAGGGCAGAAGCTGTGGTCACTCTCAATACACATACACATTGGGAACTATGAGCAATGAGACCACTTTAAACCTAGAGAATTAAGGGTCAATGATGGAGCAGCTTATCAGCAATCCCTCTCCACATCCTCAGCACTAACCTTTGAACCCACCAGTCAGTCACAACTGGGTAGTCTGTGGCCACCCTCTCAGCAGCTGCTATCCTGTGAGCTTTGGTGCTTTAATGAATTAAGACACTGTTTTAAATATTGCTCCTGCTGTCAATGCAGTCTCAAAACGCTTTTTTTCTTTCTTTTTCTTTTTTTTTTTTAATGAGAGATTCTCATGTCTCTTACTTGAAAGCACCTTTTTTTTCCCCCTTTAACTGCTGCCAGAACTCACAGAGGGATTGCTCTGTTCTTCATTTGGTCTTCAGGAAGGGCACAGAAACAGTGGGACTTCAGTTCCTGTGCTGAGTTACTGGAAGAAAGATGGGGAAAGGAGAGGAGAAGCAGAAAGCAGAGTAATTAAAATTAACTGCAGGCATATATGATTAATGTTATTTGTATAATAGCATTTAACCAACAGCAGCACCCTCATAACAATAGGTGGTTTGAGCGAACGTTGTGGCAAATGGAAGGAGCTGCTGTTGGTGGATAATAATGTGCTACTGCAAAAGGCTCTTTTTATGATTCATGTTTTAGAATTACAAAAATAACAATAAGGGGAAAAACATAGCTCCTGGGTGCAAATATCAGAATGCAGATGAACCTAGACAGCACCTTTATAAATATTACAAGGACATTGACATCACTGTTGTATTTTCTGCATAACAGTCTTCAAATTGCTAATAGGAGAACAGGAAACTAGCTTCAAGCTAGTTTCTCTATCTATATCCTACTGTAGTACCTAGACCTTATAAAAATCACCAAAAGATTGTTTCAAATGTTTAAGCCTGCAGATATTTTGGCAGAATTATCTTTCTGTACTACCTTTTCCAGTAAAAAATGCAAGCAAAAGAAAATTGTCCCAAACTTTTTTTCCAAAGGCTAGAGAAACAGACAGCTTTTATTCCAAGTGCTTGCCCTACTCTTCCTCTGCAGCCTTCAGGAAATCAGGTCTGTGAGGGTCACATCCTTAAGTCATTTTTCTATGGCCATCTAATGATTTCTTCAAGTCAATTTTCCATGCTGGTCCTGGGGAACACTAGAAATGTTCTGTTACACAAGCTATGGCTCCAGCCCTAGAGAGACAAGTGTGGTTTGCTAAATTTAACCCCCTCCAAGTCCTGCTGGCTCCAATGACATTATTCATTTGAGCAAAATAGTTCACTAGTGTTGTTATTAACCAGACAGGCAGCTAAATATCATCCAGCCATTCACTCACTCCCCTTCAGTGGGATGGAGAAGAGAATCAGAAAAAGGGTAAAATTTTTGGTTGAGATAGAGACAGTTTAATAGCACAGAAAATAAAGGGAAATAAGTAATGTTAAAACAGTACGCAAAACAAGTGATAAAAAATGAAATTCTTCACCAGTCACTGACCAGTGCCTGAGCAGAGTGCCACCATCCCCAGCCAACTCCATTCAGTTTTGTTGTTCAGCATGATGCCACATGGTAGGGAATATCCCTCTGGTCAGTCGGGATCAGCTGTCCTGGCTGTATCCTCTTCCAGTTCCTCATGTATCCCCAGACTCCTCACTGGCAGGGCAGCATGAGAAGCTGAAAAGTCCATTGTCTTAGTGCAAGTCCTGCTCAGCAACAACCAAAATATTGGTGTTTCATCAAATTTTTGCTTGCCCTAAATCCAAAGCACAGCCCTGTTCCAGCATGCTTTTAAAATCTTATGATGTTATGATGATTTAACAGAAACCCACACAAGGCAGAATTTTTCATTACACTTCTGAAATTAGGACTGTACCCAGATGAAAAAGAAGCACAAATATAACCACAGTAGATAATTACATGGTGTTTGGAACAGGAACAAGAGGGTTAAAATAAAATAATACCTTCACAGAAGCAGGCAGAATTAATTGATTTCTTCTGCTGTGTACAATATTGACCATTCTGCACGAAAGCAGAATTTCCAGCTGCTTTTGCTGGCAGCAGCAGATGTGTTTTGGTTCACTTCATCATCTTTCAGGAAGAAACTGCAGATTTCAGAGGTTAGAATCAATGAACTTTTTGGAAGCAACACAGGTCTGTAACATCCTAAACTCCTTCAGTGTTTGGTTCCACCTTCTCTTCCAGCCTGCAAATACATGGATCATCTCTACTCTGATGACATTTATTCATTAAAAATTCACTTCAAGAGTCACAAGAATGATTTTTCAGTTTTCAGCCATATGGCACTTTAGACAAGACTTAGTTCTACTTAATATTTCCATTAGAAGTTGTGATCACAGCAATTTTAAAAGATTTTTTTTTCTATTTAAATGTTTTAGAAGGTGGATTTGTAATAATATTATTTTTAAAGTATTATTTTCTTTCAGTGTAAATAAAAATGGATTAATTATTTTCTCTGTAGATTTCATTATTATTGGCTATCCTATCATCCACGGGTGTATATAGTTACGGAAATCTTTATTTCCTTGCAAAAAGCTTATAGGATGACATGAATAAATTAAAATTTATTCTGCAAGAGAAGTAACCCCCAGCTAAGAGTTTTTTATTGTCTTGGTAAATTTGCTGTTGTGACTGTTTCTAAAAAACAGAGGCAGTACTATCTACAAGCTCATCTAAATGCCAGAGAATGTTGATTTTATTTAGAGGATTGCTTGTTTTCTGGTTGTTGATTTATGGATTTTTTGGATATTTAAATTGTATAGGATAGGTTATATTTTCTGTATTTATTGTGGAGTCTATCAGTTTAATGTTGATGCACCACTAATGGTATACCAATTTTTTAGATGAAATTAACTCCAAAACCTTAATTTGGAATTCAGATGCATCTTAAGAACAACATAGTTACAGTTACAGATCTATCTAAAAGGATCTGGCTTTAATGTTTCATGGACAGAGTTACATAACAAGTCTAAATCAGTTAATCATCCAGTTTTTATTGACACTGGGGGGGTTGTCCCACCAAAGGTTCAGTTTGCAATGGGCTTTGTTAGTCATCTTCAGGTTTGCATGGGCCCTGTCCTCAAGCCAATTAAGGACCCTTTGGATGGCAAATCAGCTGCACCACTCAGCCTGGTGTCACCTGCAGCCTTGCTGAGGGTGCACTCAAGCCCCTGCCTGTGCAGGGGCTTGAGTGATGAGGATGTCAAGTAGGAATGGTCCCAGTATGGGCTCTTGAGGCACATCCCCTTCATTGCAGTTTTTCACTTAGACATTGAGCCATAGACTGTCACTCATTATCCATCTAAAAATCCATCTATCAAACTCAAATCTCTCCAGTTTAGAGGTAAGAATGGTGTGGGGGGACTCTATCAGGCCTCACAGAATCCACATTCTGTGGATGGCATCCTTTGTCCACTGACACAGTCACTCCACCACAGAGTAGGCCAACAGGTTAGTCAGGACTTCTACACTCTAGGGTGGCTCTATGACTTTTCATGTTCACTTGGTGAGGATATCACAGTTACATGTGGTAGACTGTCCTACTCTAATTTATTAAATTTGAGGAGCAAGTAAAAAGTTCGTACGGTGGGAGTATAAGAAATGGTTGTAGGGGACTCATACAGAAGGACTATGCTGACTTTAGCAAGATGAATAAAAAGGCAAGTTAAATGTTTATTCTGATTTGATTTACTTTTCCTCTGTGCTTTAAAGTTTGCCAAAAAAAAATAGAGTGTTATAGAATAAAAGATCATTACATAAGCAAAAGGAGAGTGTTAATTCTATGTGTCAGCTTCAGTCTGGCACTACATAACTCCTGTATATTTGGTATTTTTGCAACTGTGAGATTGTATTGCAACTTTCTGTACTTAATTCTGGATGGTATGTTAAGAATTCAGTTAATATGCTCTGCAGAGCATGACTTAACTAAGAGTAGCTGGTTTAAAACTTGAAATTCAAAACTTCATCATACCTGGAATAATTATGACAGGAGGGATAAAGACACACCTATGACACCAAGACAGCCTTTTTGTTTTCCAGTTCCTGCTCAAAAGCTAAGCACTCTTCAGGCTTTTCAGTTTAAACAGTCATAGAAATAACTTCATTTAAAAACACAGGGTATACGTCACTGGAAGAAACTGCTTTCTTGTTTTAACTGGGGTTTGTTTGCCTGTCTGTTTGTTTGTTTGTTTGGGCCATTTAGTTGCAGAATCAAACTGTGGCAGACACTGGGCATGAAAAATTTTAATTGCAAACAGAGAAAGGCACAAAATTTAAGGAACTTAAGCCTTTCTATCAACACGTGGGACTGATAGTAGGCATCACAACCTAACTCACAGTACACAGGAAAGTGACCTTTCAGTTAATTAAAAAAGGTTAAGCTTCAAAACCAACACATGTATTTTAAATTATAAATTGTGCAATTAGACTGGGTAAGACATCACCACAGGGAATTGTTAAAGTCAAATTCAGGTAAAATTCAGAAAAAATTTATATTCTGATTCCAGTAACAAGGTTGCTCAAAATTAATTACCACGTCCTTTCTTTTCAAATCAGGGACAGAAAGATTCAGGAATAGAGTCTGATATCTACCATATTTTACACTTGCCTTTCTGTATAATTATTATTACAGGAAAAAAAGATTGGTGGCATCACACCCCTTACAGTAATTGTCCTGCTGTGTAAAGTACTGCTCAAGATAAATAAAATCAGTAAAATTCAAACATACTTTGTCTCTGAACTTTGAATAAAGTTTCTGGTAAGAACCCAAAATCGCTAGCTTCCCAAATATGCACTCAAATATTGTGCTGGGAGCAGTTGCACTTATTTACCATATTTACTGAGAGCTTTAGTCATTGCTTCTTATTGCACTTGATTTACTTTGAGAGTTTAGTCTTCTTACAAATATTAAGAGCTTGTACATACATACTAATGTACAAACACTAATTTTATCTTGAAAACCAGAATCCAATGGGTATATCTGAAAAAGAATGAAGAATATATTGAGCTTTTCTGTGCTAGAATTACTGTTTGTCACTGTATCTGGTATGGGCTATGGTTTGGATTTGTACTGAAAGCTGCTGATAATACAGATAGCTTTGGTTATTGCAAGCAGTGCTTGCACAGTCTAGGTATTTTCTGCTGATTCCATTCCCTGAACAGGTGGCAGGCTGGAGGTGCACAGGAGACTGAGTGGAGACCCAGCTGTGGCAGCTGTCCTCAGCTGACTGAAGCATTTGTCTTCACTAGCCACCATTATGGACCACAAAGCCCTGCTGTCCTGGAGATGACTGGCTACCTCCCTGCTTGATGTGAAGTATTGCATTAATTCCTCATCTGCTTTTCTTGTGTGCTTGAGTTTTGCTTTACCTACTGAACTGCCTCTACCTCAACTCACCATTTTTCAGGTGAAAGAGAGTGAGCAGCTTGGTGGTCCTTAGCTGTCACCTGGGGTTAAACCATACCAGAACATTAATTCCTGCTCTTCTGCACTTTGTGAGAGCACTGGCTCCAAACTGTGCAGCTGTTGCAGTTAGAAATGTGTAAAATTACTTTTCAAAACCTAGCTTCATTTTTTTTTTTTTTAATTATCTGAATCTTTAAATTTATATCATGAAATGATGTAGGATTATAAAAGATGTTTAAGTACAGAACAGTTGTGTGACTTGGAGGATATGTGTCTGTGTGTCTGTGCTCCATGATCTATCTTCAGGCACAATAGCCATGGGTCATCCAGCCCTGAGTTGAGAAACCTACCCTGTAGGTATTTCTCAAGGAAAGGTGGAAAAATTCCTAGGAAATGAAGGAACAGTTCAGCACAGACTCACACAAAGATACTCAGAATATGTGAGGAAATCAGATTACATTAAAGAATGCTGATTTGGACTAAGACGTTTGGTTGGTTGTTTTAATTTATTTTTGTGTTTTATTATGAGAAGTTTAAATAACACCAGAAGAAATTAATGCTTTCCTGAAGAGAAACCTAACTATTACGATCTGGAGAATTCCAGCAAAACATTCTTTATCCTCTCCACTCCAAATGTAATTCTTTACCCAAGGAGATTTACTCCTTCATGCAGTCACACATAGTCATTCCCAATATGATTTCTGTTTGGCCTCTGCAGTAATAATAACAACCATAATTACATTGTGCCTTCTGACCCCGTTTAACATAACACATTTCAGTTCACATACTAAGTAAAATGTTTAATCACGGGTGTGCTGAGGGAGGAGCAGGTGTTCTCAATATCTCACCTCCAAATGCTTGCCCTTTGGCTGGTTTCCTCTTACACACCCATTTATTATAAAGCTGATGGAACTTGCTGCTCCTGCCTCTCTGAACTTCTTAAGTAGCACCTCCGGCGTCAGCATTATTAAAAAATAAAATCAAATGTGAAAGAAATAGGGCAACTGGATGGTCATAAGGACTTGGTGCTATTTAGATTACACAGCTCCTTAGGTATGTCCTTACGTTTAACGATGAGCATTTGGTTCCTGCAAGTGTATAATCACCTAAGCTCATGTCATTATTTGGTTTAATAGCTACTGCTTAAATCATGGTTCTTGATGGAATGACAAGAGAATGCTTTTCCCTTCCAAATAATAAAAAGGAGAGGGATCCAGGTTTTCATTTTTTTTTCTGAGGGCTTTTAAAGGCTGCTACGTTACTGAACCTGCAAGGGCTAGTCAAGGGGTTTCATGTAATAATGTGAGAAATGTACTTGATGGAGATCTTGTGTCATTCTGTGCAGGAAGATAAAGCAAAGATCACTTTTGTTTTAGCAGAGCAGAGCTATTCAGTGCAAAATTAACTGGATTCTCATTCTGAGGCTCAAAATAATTTAAATGAAGTCCTTGAAAACTTATTAAAACAAAATAGAGTCAGATTCTTGTTATGCACAACTGGCATTTTGATGAAAATTCTTAAGTAATTGCTGCCACTTGTATGTTTGCAATGTACTTGGAGCTTTCCCAGTACTGACCTATATTTTAAGGTCCAAAATGACTGTTAACCCTGCTACCTTTAATGTACAACATGACATAAAAAGGAGATTATTGCTTGGTAATACCTGAATAAAATTCATAATTCCTAGTTGAGATAGAGCAGCTGTCTTTTTGAAAGCTATCCAGTCTTTGAAGAACGTAAGCAATGATGAATGTGTGAAATGCTTATAAAATTAACTGTGTGAGAATGTATTTTTATTGAAAATTCCATCATTCAAATAACTAAATTGTATGTTATTTGTTGGGATGAAGAGCCTTTTTCACTCAAAAACAATCTCTCAAAGGCTGTACTTGTACATTACAAACAAGTCACCTTTTAGCCCTCCCTTGGATGCACTAAAGAAATCAAACTTTTTTGTCCTCCAGCATGGAGGATAAAACATGTTTTTCCTGGATGCAACTCGGTTTTATAACTCTTGTCAGCCTTTTCTAATAACCTTTAACACAGACACCAGAACTGACAGTAATGCTCTCATTAATGCCAGGGAGAGCCACACTACTACTGCTTTATAATTTTCCTTGTTTCCACTTCAAAAGTTCCCGTGGGGTCTTTCCATGCTTAATAGTGCTGGAAATGGGTGCTCAATTGGTTGGCTGCAGTGACCCTGTATCATCTGCAGCATCACTGATTTCTAAAATAGAATCTTGCCCTATAAATATGACCAATTTCCTTGTAGTTGAATTAAAATGTGAGTTGCTAAGTACTGTTTATAATGAATCTCAGATCACTCTGTAGAACTGGCCTCGTCTTAGCATTATTTACTGTTCCCCAGATTTTTCTTCAGCTGCTAATTGTCTATTTTGTTCAATTAAGCATCAATGTCCCATTAGTTACCCCTCAGACTATTCCATGACCCATCTGTTCGCACCAAAAGCAAGTTGTATTCATCTTAGTCGTTTTCCTTTCTTAAGTTCATCTATTACTTCTATTAATATTCCTTTGTGAAATCTGAAGTCTTTCTTCTTTCACTCCAGGAAGCCAGGCTTGAGTGCAAAAGACTGGCAAAGGCAGTGATTGTAATGGGTGCAAATCTGTTTTGTTTATTTTTAACTTGCTTTTTTCCCCCTCTGCAGCTGTTCTAACTGATTTGGGAATGACCTGCAGGCAGTCAGCAAGCACCCCCTATCCCTATCCATCATAACTTGTCCTTTCTTTTATTCTGTCTCATCAAGTGCACTAAAGCATTTTTCAAAGGACCAGTCTTTTCATTTCCAGTATTTTCCACATGGCAGTGCAGTAATAAGGCTGGCACAAGACCCACTGCAGGGAATGAAACTTGTCCTAAACCCAACTAAGCCATTTTCACAGCCCAAAGCCTAGCCAAAAATTTATTGTGAATCCTCTCTGCTATTCCATTATCTGCACAGTTTACTGTAGCTCCTGTATTAGGAAAAGTCTTTTCCCTCACAAGGGAAAATGGCATAGACTAAGAGAGATGCTGCTTTGTACAGCACAACAGGAGTACTTGGAGATGTTCCATTTCTGTCTGTAGTGTAACACTCTTTGTTCTAGCCAATAATGTAGCCTTTTACTAGACATTAGCCACAAAGGGATTTTTAAACATCACACTTGGGCTACTGAGAAGTATTTGACCATGTGTCGACATTCAGACTGCAGCATCTTGCTCATATGCCAATGCTCGCACACTTGGCTGAGCTGATGAGCTGATGCTGCACTCGAGCTGAAGCCATCCTTGCCTCCCCTCCTCATCTGTGCTCACAGAATGCCTCACCTTCCACAAAACAAAAACAACAAAAAACCCCTAAAGAAACAAATAAACCTAAATCAAACTGAAGAAACAAAAAAACCCCCAAACCAACCAAAAAAGTAACAAACAGAACACAACAAAAAATATTATCAACAACCCCCACCCTTCAGAAAAAAATCCAAATCAAAACAAAATAACTCCAGTTAGATGTTTTTGCATACTCCAGAAACTGAAAAATTTCTGGTTTTGAGCAAAGAATTTGATTCCAAATTATGACAGGTATTTGTAAAAGTCATCTTCTGCAGGGCTTCTGAAAATGTTTCTTTAAGAAGGGGCTGATTCTCACATCCTCATTCCCAGGAGGAAATTCACACTCCTGGTTGTAGCAGGGCATCTCCCTGACCTTCTAGCAGGACTGTGCCTCTAAGCAACAATACATTTGTAGCTTGTGGAAGGGGCCCAAAATGATCAAAAAAAGGCCAGTTCCAGAATGGAATCTGAACTAAAAGAAATAATCCAGATATCTGATCCCTGCTGAAGGGGAAACTCATACATGTTATGTGATGGGTTTTCTGTGTAAACTGCAGAAGCAACGGTGTAAATCATTAATTTTGGTAGCACTGGTCTACAGTTTGTAGTAACTGTAGGTGTCTTTCCTCAAAACAAGGTGTTGAACTACAGGAGGTACAAATACCTGACTAAAGTCCTTACTTGAGGTATTCAAAGACGGATAAAGTGACAAATGTTACCCCTCTGTGCTGAATATTTCTCTTCATTACCATGTAAGTGACCCTCATTCAGCGTGCAGAATTTCTATTACTGTTTTTCATTGGTTTTCCTTTTAAGCAATTCTGAGCTCTGGCTGTTCTGGAGCCTCAAGATGCTTATAAGGTAAGCACTGCAGCATTGAGATGGTGACAGCTGCCTAAATCCTGTGCTAACTCCAACCCCAGCTGAAACAGGACAAGTGCAGGTCAAGGAGGGGTAGTGGATCTGCCTCAAACTGAGGAAAATGATGATTATGAAGGGAAAGTCCCTCCAGCTGGGATGCATTAGGGCAGAATGATGTAAGGATGAGACTGAAATGGATTTTTTCCCAAAGAAGGAATTGAGACACAGCAGGAAAAAAAAAAAAAAAGCTTTCTTATTTTAAGTCTTTTAAAAGCCACAAAGGCATAGTAAGGACCTAGGTAAGGGTATCTCTCATGATCATATAGTCATCTGAGTCACAGAATGGTTTCTGACAAAAAAACTTCTTTTTTTCCTTGTCTGAGGTGGTCCAGAGGTCAAAGTCTCTTCTGTCTCCATAGTCCTTAAATGGTTCTTACTGCTTGCTCTCTCTTCACTCTTTTTGTTTATCCCTAACAAAGCCATCTGGTCCAACTTTCACAAGGCTGCTCAGTACCTCTCTGGGTAGGGCCTCATACTCCCTTATTCATGTCAAGTTTTTTTCGTCAGACACCATTTATAGGGCTTTTTGCTTATAAAAATTACTGAAGCTTGGAAACAATAACTGGGGTTTTTAAAAATGTTTTTGCTATTGTAATAAAAATAGCAGACCACTACAATAAAACCACTCTACATTAAATAAATTAAAGAAAAACAGTAAAGCTCTGATTAAAACATGGGGAAAGGGAACTTTAAACCTAGGGCTGAAAATGTCTGAGTACAGATGATTTGACTGAGACTGAGTTAATTATTTGTATTAGGGAGCCAGAATGTTTTTTAAAATGTCTCCAACTCTGATCAACTAGAGAATCTGAATTTCTTGGAATTTGCATTCTCAAAGTGGTGCTTGGTATTTTGACCTTAAGCTAAAGGTGGGTTTCATTGACCTTGAAGTGCAATAAATTTTTTTGGCACAGCAGTTTCCTACTAAACCTCTTCCTCTTCCCAAAATTTCCTTTATCCCTATCACCCCTGACTGCATTTGTAGAGGTAGACAAAACATCATGGGACTGCTTTTGGACAAACAGTATGGAAAGGCTCACGTCTATAACTCTTTTAACTCTTCCTCAAACTGCCTATGGAGAACATTTTCTGGCCTGAACTGGCTCCCAGATTGTCCCCATTGTAGCACTACTTGGCTGAGACCAAAACTGTGTGAAACTTTTCACAGTATGAATGGTTGCATTCATTCTATACTCAGGCCCATGTACCTGGTTCAGTTTATCAGTTTCACTGTAACTTTTGTGGCCACACTGAATCATCTCCTTCTTTTTGACTTTAAGTTGGTTTTATATACTCAGCCTTGGATGTGAAGTTGCCTTAAGTGCAGTCCTGCAGTCGATCTTAAAAAAAAACCAAACAAGCAAATACTCAGAAAAAAAACCAAACAAAAAAATAAGCCAACCAAAGAAACAAAACCCCAACCCAAATCATTGACTCAATATATAATTCAAGTCTTGTTGGTTTTTGTTTTGTGGATTTTTTACTTTTTATCCTTTTGTTTTAATGTTTTAGGACAAGACAAAATGGCCTCAATTTGTGTCAGTGGCGGTTTAGATTAAATATTAGAGAAAATTTATTCACTGTCAAAGGCTGTCAAACATTGGAACAGGCTTCCCAGAGGACTGGTGGAATCACTATCCCTGTAAGTGTTCAAAAATCTGTAGATGGGATACTTGGGGACACAGTTTAGTGATGGACTTAGCAGTGTTGAGCTAATTGTTGGACTCAGTGATCTTACAGGTCTTTTTCAACCTTAAAGATTCTATTATTATATGATACTATTAATGTTTTAAAATTTAGATCCTGTAAACCAGCTGAAAAGAAATATCTAACCATTCCAGAAATAATTGCCAATAAATACAGGCGATACATAAGGAATTAATAGTCTTGAAAATAGGGAAAAATTAATATCAGTTGTATGAAGCATATTAGCAAATAAAACTAACTAAAGATTCGTTTTTCCTTGATTAGCCTTTGACCACTCCAAACTAAGTCCCTGAAAGCTCTGTTGAAATTATCACACAGGGACATAGCAATGACAAAAACTACTTTCTATCTCACCAAAACTTATCTTAAGGAAAGATTGTTGTCAGATGCTGAAATTGGATTTTCTTCCTTATCTGCAAAGTGATATGACACTGGCTGAACTGGGAGGTAGAAAGGCCAAGTGGACACAAGTCAGCTTGTATCATGGAAGAGGAAGCTTGATATATCTAAAATTGCTATAACTTTGTTTTTACAAATATCAAGGGTTCTTTTCCACTCAGTCTACAAGAAAAATCTTGTAGCACAGACTCCCATATGTAATTATTTCTTCTATTTAAACAAATATTACTAAGAGATTATTTTTCCTTTTTACTTTTAGTGTTTCCTTTGAAAAAGAAAATACTGGTAGTTTGAAAAAGAAGAAAAATGTGGCAACTGCCTAGCTGGGCATGGATATGTGATTAGAAGTCCTAAAAGGCTTGGGGAATGTTGATTTTCTATATTGTAGAGCCATTATTTAATTGGTATGTTAGGATATGAAAACCACAGAAAAGACACTAATACTATTGCTTCCTACTGCAGTACAAAGCAGTTGTGACCCTGCATGTGGAGTCTGACAGTTTGCTCAGTATTTATTTTGGTCTCTTTTTCCTGGAATATATCTTACCCTTAATTTTAAAGACTTTTCATAGACAGGTGTGCCCACTATGGAGAAAAGTAATTTTCTTTTACCTTCAGCTCTTTTTCAGTTCAGCAGTGGAAAAGCATCCATCAAACCTAACCTCTGTGCTCCCAGTGCAATAGCCCAGGGTCAGGACAGGTGCTGGGCAGTCGTGGGTGATCTGGTCCCTTTCTGTGGTTTCTAACCACAAGCAGAGGTGATGGAGAGAGAGTGACAGACTTTCCTATCCTGAGCCTCATCATACCTCAAGTATTTTGGAGCAGAGCAAAAGTTCTTCTCAAACCTATTTCCCACACTGCCCAGGCACTGCTTTAAATATGATAAGGCTACTTGGCTTTGCAAACATGCTTTGGGAATCCTTTGTGGCCACCTTCAGAGAGAAGGTGTCAGAGCATGTCTGCTACACCAGATGTGGAATAACCCTCCTCAGTTTATGAAGCCCAGACCTGAAGTGACACAGCTATAGTGTATTCCTGTTATGCTGTGCCCTTGAAATAATAATGTAAAATTCATAGCAGATGAAATAAGCAAGTAATAGTCATTAAATAAATGCTGTTTCGAAGAATGATAAGGCTGCAATACACTAGTGAGTGCTTTGACCATCATACAAAAATGCAGAGTTAACTATACTGTTATTAAAAGCCAGACCATATTTTCCATCCATTTTTATTTGTGAGGTCTCCTTGAAATGCCTTATAAAACTTGGGAACCCAGGCAGCTTTTCTCCAGGGAATATAAAACTATAGCAGCTGATACTGATAAAATAGGTTATATGGAGCCTTAGAAATGACTGCTTGATTTGTCCAGTATTTATTGCCTGAGTAATGTACAGAAACAGTAAAACAGAAAAGCACAACTTTCCATCTGTGCTGCATTATGCCATACATAGGAACTATTTTTCATTTCAAATGGTGGTATCCCCGTAGGCTTTCTTGCTTTGATATCCTGTGCTACCACACATGATATGATAGAATATAAACAGACTGACTATAAATCTGAGTATTTACAGTTTTGAAAATTGAAACATTCCAGCATTCATTTCCCACCAAACAGACTTCCTAACCTGTAGCCTGGGTCAGGTGTTTGGATTTTTTTTAAGTGGAGGCAAAGGTTGTTACACAGAAACCTGAAACCATCTAAGAAAACAGAAAAATTTACCAAACCCAAGCAAACAGAAAAGTGTTCCCATCTGGTATATAAGGTGCACAGCCCAAAATCTCAGCAGAACATAAGGGAAGAGCTTGCTGTTTTAAAAACACAACCTTCAAGCATTAATTTCCCTTTATTCTCTAAATCTCTGCTCAAATGTTTGCGCACCTTAAATGCCACCAAAATGTGAACCTTTGTAACACTGGAGGAGCACTGTCTGGCTTTATCTCTATCCATTTGAAACCAGAGAGAGAGAGCATGATAGAACAGATGGGCTGGCAGCCTTAAAAGAGGTCAAACTTGTCTTTTAGCAGGAGGGATCAATTTTGTTAGGGTTTTTGGTTTTGTTTTGATTTCCATTGTATACTTTATTTATTTAAAAATAAAAGTCAGAACTCCTATAACTTAACTTTCTGGGACATAGTAAATTTTGTGAATTAAACAGTTCTCATTATTTCAATGTTTTATCCTGTTTTTTCTGACTTGAACCTTATGTAACTTGATATAAATATGAAATTGGAGACAATTTCTTTCTTTGTAGCCCCACAAATCCTTCTGAATGGAGTGAGGAGGGTAGAAGGATGCGTGTCAGGTATTCTGAAGGAAAACACTGAAGATGACAACAGAATCTGTGTATGGAGCTTAAATTAAATAAATTAAATAAATTAAATACAACAAAGAAGAAGCCTTCATGTGACACTTTTTCAGCAGAAAAAATGCAACCTCAATAAATCTCACTAAAGAGAGAAAGAGGGCAGGAGTTTGTGAAATCCAAATGCTTTGAGCACAATATCTTGTAATTTCCTTGAGATATTTTAAATCCCCTTACTGGAGGAAACTGAGGAAGAGTAGAACTGTCAGGTTCAGGGGGACCAGGGCAGCAGGGACAAGGTGTGTTCCTGGACTCAGCTGTGGCAGGGGCCGGGTGCCCATGGTTGATTTCCAGCCATCTCTACAACAGAGCCAGTGCTGGAAGGAACCAGATCAACTGATCCACCACCACCGAGCTGTGTGTCTGTGTGCAACAGCCCAAACACACAGGCACAGGCACAAAATTAAACCACAAAACTTCATCTTGTACCTTTACCAAGAATCCAGGTGCTTGGGAGAAGAAATCCTAAGAGGACCCACCAGCAAATCTTTGAGAAGCTACTGTGTATCCTTAAAAATGTGCAACTCCTGGAAATGCTGAAATTTCAGGGAAAAAAACCAAAACCCAAACATATAATTGCATCTCCTATCCATTCTGCAAAAAAATTGGAAGAAAATGTGTTCCTTTTTGGGAGTTTATTCTACAAAACTATGTTTATTTCTTTCCTGAAGAACTGCACTGTGTATAATTTTCATTACAAAGGAAACACTGCTAGGTATGTTTATGAACCATAGTGAAAATTCTTCCTTGGATTGACGGGTATTTCTCTATTATGACTGGGGTTTTCCTGCACTCTAGAGTATTTATACATATATATATGTGTGTATGTGTGTGTGTTTGTATATATATATGTACATATATGTATACATATACGTATTGATACTATTTATAAAATGGGAAAAAGTTGAAAGTAGAAAGTTATAGTATTTTTGACTAGTGAAAAAAAAAATCAGAAAAGCTTCAAATTTTATAATGTAGTTATCTAATGAAATACATTTCTGCAGGATAAACAGGAAAAAACACATGTCCACCTATATGGTCATTATAAAGTAATCCAAGGGGATTACAGATACATGTACCATATGCATTCTAGGTATAGTGGAATTGCAGTTGCTTCTTGGTTTAAATTAAATTTAATTTTAGGATTGTAAATTAAATTATTTGAATTTTTCTATAGATTAAAAAGATGTTTTGAATGGCTGAATCGATGTTATTTTAGACTTCTAAAAAACTTTGAGAGCTGTAGAAGCCTAGAAGATGAAGCGACTAATGTGCCCGTCTCAAACACCAATAGCCACAGAGATGTGGAGCTAACCGAGGATTAGCAGTGACAAGCTGCAAAAAAGGACAGGATGTGGCTGGAGAAGGGGCCATGCAGAGGTGAGGCAGCACTTTCTTGTTCTGCCTCCTGGAAATAAGCACAACGCAATCCCATGCAAGTGCAGGAATGAGGTCAAGAAGCGCGCATGGGCTGCAGCGGATCATTCCATTCCCTAGGATGGAATTGGGTTGCAGGCTCTGGGATGTGCCTGCAGAGTGCCATGGCCGTGCAGAGGTGTTGATCTCCGCATGGCCTTGGTGGGAGGAGATGCCACGGGGTGGATGTCCCACGGAGAAAAGCCTGACAGACACCTGAACGGTGCCATCACCGCACGTAAGGACATTGGGGGAGTGAGTTACTGGCATGGCAGTGTGTGCTCAGTGAAAAATACCGTACAAGGAAATACTGTGTCTTGAAGAGGTGTATAAAACCAGTTCTTTGTTTCTTTGAATAAAAGTCTCAGATTCCCTGATGATCTCAGTCCGTGCCTCGGTCATTACAGGCTCTTGACAAAAAGCCAGCCCAGGAGAGGGCAACAAAGACCACCAACTACCCCTGCAGTCCTCTGGCCAATTTCCAGAAAGGTCTAGAAGAATGAACTGCACATGATAACTAAATTACATAGAAATCAAGTAACTTTTTCTAGGGTGGGGAAAATTTATCTATAAAAAAGTAACCCCAAGAAGCCCAGGAGCATGTGTACCCCACAAATTCCATCAGCTGGCTCAATACTGAAGCCAGGAGTGGTGATCTTTCTGCTTTTCTTCCTTTCTCCATCTCCCCCTCTTTAATTCATCTCTCTCTCTCTTCTCTTTCAGTCTACCCTTTACTTGAAACCCACTGCTGTGTTTTTATACTAAGAGATAAGGGACTGATTTATACCAATTTCCATATCAAGTGTATAATTTACTAATAAAACTTTTAAAATCTTCTGCACTTTCTCTGACTTTTGTCCTTTCAACCATGAGCATCTACAAATCTTAGGTGCTTACTTCTACTTAAGGGTGGGATGCCATGAGTGCCCATTTAATAATAAAAGCAACAAAATTGTATCTTTTTGTTAAAATTTGTTAAATTTTGGTCTTTTTTGTTAAATTCCCTTATTTACTCAGTTCTTGAGTCTAGGGGAAAGTAGTCTGTTCCTTCCTTCCCCTACTTTCCCCGACACAGTTCCTCAATATTCCTGATATAATTTTTGAAACTGGCAGTACCACACCAGATTATTATCTCACGTTCAAACAAACCATTCTCTTAAAGCCAGTCCCAATTCTGCAACCACTTACTAAAAAGCTGTAGCAAAGCTAAATCCAAGTACTTTCACAACCAAATAACCTCATTCTTTTTACCAGCAGTTTCTCATGATTTCCATTGATACAGAGGGTACAACAGAGCCTTCTGCACATCTCTGCATGGGACAGGCAAATTCTGTAACTACTTTCTAAAGAGGAAAAAAATTATCTTCCTGAGCAGATGAGGTATATCAAAATTTTTATAAGCAGTGGTGTCACAGGCAGATGTTTGACTTTGCCCGATTACTTGCAGATTATTTAGTGAGTGGAGGAGAGAAATTTCCATATTTGAATCAGGCTGTTGTTTTTTTTGCCTTGCCTGCTGAAGCTGTGCATGGTTAGTTGGATTTATTTCAATGTATGTGCCTACCCTGACTGCTGGGGTGCTCCAGAACTGGTCAGGATCCCTCCTGCCTCAGCTGGGGGTACAGCTGGTACCCATCTGCAGGACCAGGCATGCCCAGCCTAGCCTGAGGGACTGTGTTAGTTTGGATCTGCAAAGCTGAGGAGATGGAGAAGCCTTGGTGAACCAGTGATGCTCATGAAGGGCACAGGCCTCAGTGCTTGGCAATCTCTGCAACACCACTCAAAGAGGAGTCTGTACTCAGCACTGCTCAGCTTCAGTAGCAGCTATCAAGGAAGTGAGGGAGAAAATGACTGAAAACTTAATGATCAAGAAAATCTCACTACTTCCTATGTCCATTCCACACTGACACCAGACTTCACAGCTTGGATGGATCAGACAGACATTTCCACTTTTTGAGGAAACACATTAAAGCCTGCCAGAGCCAAGAACTAGCATGGCTTTACATGCATACATTATGGTTAATCTTTTCCCCAGAAACCCTGGACATGATTTTTTCTTTGTTACTTGAAACATGCTGTCACTGTTACAATGCTGGAATGATCCTGTGACTTGACTAATCAGCTTTCAGCCCTACATCCTTGTCAGAAACAGAATATTTTCCCTCAAATCTCTCTTGTCCTGCAGTTTCCTGCAGATCATTAACTAAGATCGCTGTGGTATCATGAGCCTGGCAGTCCATGAGGATAGGCATCAGTTGCTTAAGCTTGTTCTGACTATCTCATAATAAACTGTCTTATGAACAGTCCCCACATTCACAGATCTATTAAAAATCAATGTTCTTAAAAAAACAGAAAGAATTTGTGATACATAAACAAGACTAACTGCAAGACATCCTTTTCTCTAGAAATGTAAGCTTTTACATCAGAGCTAAACTGCTAATATCTTGATTACCTAATGTGTTTGACTCGAGATATTATTGAAAATAACATGAAAAATGTAAAATATAATGTGACATGGCAGAAACAGATGTGTGTCTAATTTTGATTCTAAACTGATAATTCAAAATGCAAGTTATTCAGAGCATGATAACTCCGATTAATAAGCAACTAGGAATCAATCAGTAATCAATGCAGTACTATCAGCACAAAAAGAGGTGACATAATAATAGTTTACATATTTTGCATTCATGAAGTATACATATGCTGCATCCATTAAAGCTGACTTCAGTTACTTAACATTCAATTGTGCATTTTGTGGAGTGAGTCAATAGAGTGAATCACTAGCCCACTGCAGTACCATATGGGAAACTTTCCCTCTCCCAAGCAGATGGAGACTAAGAATGTCACAGACAAAATGTGTTTTGTCTCTGGAGAAAGGATGTTGGCTGCTTTGTTCTTAGACTCTTCTACGTGCCAAGCCTTCTGCTCACATTGGGAGTCCTACGCTTTGGGTCTCATGGATATTTCAGCAGATCTCTGAAATGCTGACCTGCAGAAGACAGAGAAAACCAGCCTATCTGGAGGCCTGCAAGTAAAATATGACAATTGCTGTGCAATCCAGGATTTAACTGGAGGAAGAAAGAAAAAAAAAATCACCTTTGCCATCCTTTTAACACATAATCCTCTCTGAGGGAGGCAAGTGCTTTCCATTTTCCTGTGAAAGACTTAGATGAAGGGTAATTGAGATGGCATTACACTTTTGCAGGTGACTGAGGCCACAGAAACCCTGTTTTTTATTCCATTTGGCTCCATCTATGTAGAACTTTAATTTTTTCTTCTTCCTCTTCTTTTTTTTTTTTTTTGTGCTGTACTGTTCCTCATTTTTCTATGCACATCCTTCTCCAGCTGAAGGATGATCACATCCCATCAAATCGTCTGAAAACAGCAGAAGGAAAATACCAAGAGGCATTGCAATTTTACTTTCTTTCTCAAAGAAATATACTCAGGACCACATATATCCACCCTAATTTTTAAAAATCAACAAGGGTATCAGGGATGTGAATCTGACTCTGCCACCTGTCAGTGGGCCAAATGACCAGTTAGCCTATGCAAAATATAAGTGGTCTTCTGAAAACATCTGTCTACTCTATCCTGACCATGTTGGAGCTTAAAGCAACCCCTAATTTAATTACATCTGGGGCTGTGTGAGTCTGAGTTTATGTGCAAAAATTTTGAGCCCACACATTACTAAATAGAATATAATTCCTTTACAGTTATTTTTTTACCAGCACTCCTAGATTGAAGAGCATGCACTCTTTGTTTTTGCAGTGTCTGTCACAGAGAGTCCCAGTTTAACTAGTCTCTTGATTAGAGCCAGTCTATGACTCTTGCTAGACTCAATCCCAGATGGGCTTTGGCTTTTCTAACCCCACCTCTGCATACTGCACAGAGGCAGGACAGTGTCTCTGTACCTTTCTGAGTCGTATTTCTCCTAGAGAAGTACTAGCTTTTGTTCAATAGTTTTTGATGTTTAAATTGAGAGGTTTTTTCTCATCCATGCAGGTCTCCTGCAGTTTTTTTTTTTTTTTGAACACTCATAAGGGTGAATAAAACTTGGGCTTGTGGAAAATGATCCTTTAAAATCAATGAGCTCTTCACATCCCTTCTTTTATCCCATTTTCAAGGTCTGTTCTTCCAGCTTTTACTCTGTGCTCTCTTACCAATCCAGTCCAGAATCTCTTCAATAGGGTGTGGGTCATCACCATCTCCACTGCCTTCTCCTTTATTCCTAGTTTAAAGATCTCCTCCCCAGACTGGCCAGACTGTTGGCCAAGATCATTTACCCCTTGGTACTTGCTGCAACTGGTCATGTGGATGATATTTTTATCACAGAGAGGACCCCAAGCTTGTAAAAGATTATCCCCGTTGTCAACATTGGCTGTACAACAGTTTGTTGATCCATGGGGGCCATCCGTTTTTCATCAAGTCCTTCCCTGTCACTGGAAGAATCAAGGAGATGCCAGCTGGGCCCCTGGGCCCTTGTCTTCCACCTCAAATGCAATGTCGTGCTTGCTACAGTTTGGGTTTCCCCTAAAAGTACTGCTGCCCACAGAGAAAAGCAGCAGTGGGAGACAACCTGAGGATCAGATTGGCAACCTGGTGGCCTGGATCCAAATTCCTGGCAAGCTGTAAACATCCCTAGACACCAGGTCAGACCAGGAGATGCTGGTGTCCACTCCCTGGCAGCAGGGAGTTTCCACAGCTCATACCTCTGCTTCCTCCTGACACTGCTGCAAGTCCTAGGCTCAGCCTGCCCAGATGCTTCACTGGACACAGCTGTCAGCCCTTTGTGTGTGACCTGGGCACTGAACCCACACTGCAGCTACAGACTTGCTGATGGCACAGGAGTTATCCTCCCAGTTTGTGAAGCCACAGGATTCCAGCCTTCACCATCATGGAAATTTTTGCAAGCTCAGACTTGGTCTACTCCTCTCTCAATGCAGTTAGATCTTTGCACTTCTGAAAAACATTCAGTCAGTGTTTTTCTCACTTCCTCTGTTGCTACACTGCCTGGTGGCCTCCTCCCACAGCTGCTTTCCTTGACTGCAGAGCCCCTTCCCCAGTGCATCCCTCCTGCAGGCAGCAGGAGAAGGTTCCCCAGCCCAAGAAGGTGTATTGTCATCTTGGCAAGCCGGGACTCAGGGCTGCATCCTCCCTTAGGAGCTCAATTTGAGTTCAACTCTGGCACATCAGGCAGCATTCCAGCAGCCAGTGGGGACCATGCTCTTCAGCATTTCACCTTCATCACCATCAGCACACCCATACACTGTGTACAGCAGAGCTTCCCCCACCCTTCTGGGCCTATTTCTGCATAGACAGTTATACAGGACTCTCCTTAGCACCTCCTGGGATGGTGCTTGGCTCTTCAAAACCAGGAATTATCAGCAAACAGAAAAGCACCTTTTGATCAAGAACATCTGACAGAGCTTTTTAGAAGCAACAAGATCTTGCTAGCCAACTCAGCTCACTGTTGCCACCCTTTCCCAGTGGTAGTAGACATCCCAAAATTCCTCAAAAAGTCCTTAAGAAGCATTTCTGAAAGATCTGGGAGCAGAAACCGGAAACTGCTACACAAACTGCTGCATCTACTGCTTACTTAATGTCAGAAATCAGGCTATCTTTTTATTACTCTGATTTACAACAGACTGTGTTTCTGAAAAGGGACCTTCTACAGACTATGTTCAAAATGTACACACATCAGAGCTGACAGCTGTGCTTGTATTGAGCTTCCCAAAGTTTAATGAGGCTCCATACATTTTTTTAGCTTGAAATATGCAATTACAACTCCAAGGTTAGAAGGTGTTACCTTATGGACAGAGACTGGGATCAAAGAGCTGCAGCTGGCTTAAGTTTCTTTACCTACATCAACAGGCACATTCACAGCAATTTGCAGTCGTGATGCATCTGGAGAGCGTGGTTTCCCATCATCCATGTGAATGACAGCTTTAGTGATGAGACAGGACCAGACTGAGCCTTCAGATTTCTCTTAAATCACTGTCACCCATGTATATTTGCAACAAGAGAAAATGACAACTATGGCTAATCAAAAAATGTTTTCAGAAGTTGCCTCTTAGCTTAAAATACTATCATTGATATCACACAGAGGGAAGCAAAAATTTTACTCAAAATCTGCTAACGAAGTATCCAGATTTTAGATGATTAGCATAGCTCCTCAGGGAGGAAGGGTTTTACAGACAATGCATTTGTGTGTACTCTGTGAGCAAAACAGGTCAACTGAAGTCAAGTAAGTTGTACATATTATAGCCAGACTTTTCATTTGTAATTTTAGTGAAGAGTTAATGAACACAAGTATAACACATTGAGGTGCCCAACAATGTTGGCACTTTTTACATACCCACATGAACTTTATAGTGAAACTATTAGAAAAATATAGAATACAAGTTTATGAAAGTGACATATTTGAGAGTGTCTTAAATATAAAATTTTAAATCCATCATTTCCATAGAGCAATAAAATAAATATTTTGTTCATTTATCCAGCCAAAATTTTACACTCAAATGAGAAGGGGAATATTCACCAGCTTAGAGAAAATATCTGAAAATATCTACATTAAAGCTGGAAATAGGAATACAATTGTAAAGTCTCTGAAATGAAAATCCATAATCTCATTGACCATCAAAATACTTGGAAAAACAAAAAAAGAGACATGCCAGAAATCCAAAATGTGATTCATTAATTGAGGGTCTCAACATCCTCCTTCCTAGTTGTCTTTTTATTTTTTTGTTATTAAGTAATTGTGAGATTCTATTGCTGCAACTTGGAGGAAAACTCATTCATAGCATGGAAAATGATATTTAATACTTCCCTAAGATGACATAGGTTATTTCTTCCACTCTCTCTTTCCAGGAATTCAGAAACTAATTCAAGTGAATATTAAAGAACAAATGTGATAGACATCAAGGTAATTTGTGATTTATGGGTTTTGAATATTTCTCTTTTCTGCTTGGACATTCTTTTTCTTTACAACTGATTTGTTTAGCTTCAGCTTACTGTTTTACACTTTGTTTCTATTTTAATTGAATTTTTCATTATTCTTCAAGTTTCTTGTTTATGTATGATTGGTACAATTAGATGCAAAAACTGTGGGCTCCAGCAAGCTGTAATACATGAGCTGGTTTGTTCAAAGTAGAACCTAAATTCTGGGAATCAGCAAGGTCAAAGGAAGCCCATGTGAGATTAAAGTCATGGTAGATTTTGGAGGAAGAAATTGACACTCAGGACTTGCCTGCTTACATTTGCCATGGGATCACAAGCCTGTTTCAGAAAGAATACACAATTATTTGATTTCCCCTAAAATTTCATCCCCCTAAAACTTTTTCACAAATGTGTTAGTTCAAAAATCACTTGGGAATGTAGGAAAATTGCTTGATTGGTCCATTAAGCGCAAATCTCTAGACACAGTTAGATTTGTAGGAAAAGGGAATCTTGCACCATATCCCTGCCCATTCACAGCCAAGCAGTGCTGCCTGGGAGCAGAGCCCTGGTGCTAGCCCACAGCTGGACATGTCACAACCAGACAATGTTATTTATTCAGAATGCGTCTTCATCATAATACCTCCAGGGAAGGTTTGTTAGCTTTGCTGCCCTTTGATCTCCTGGTATAAGTTGATGACAAGATCACAAAGGACTCACATAGGCAGAAGTTTTCCTAATACTTGGCAAAAGTGTCAGGACTTCCAGAAGAGTTATTCTATTAATACACAAAATTCCTCTTAAGTGAAAAATGTGAATAATTGGGTTAAAAAATGTAATTTAAAATTTATACATCTATTCACAGAGTTTTTTTTAATCTCATTTTTAAATTGTCTGGAACCAGCTAGGTCCTGACTGTCCATCCTGGTTGTCACCCCTATTCCTGGCTCCCTTGCCCCTGTGGACCAGAGTCTGCAGCTCCTAGGCTCTGATTCAGCACTCTGCAGAGCTGGTGGCACCGTGTGGCCACTCTTTCCTGCTTATACTGACCACCAGAAGTGTAGTCATCTCAGGTCATGCATGGAGAAGTGACTTGCCTGAGTCTAAGCTTATCAAATAAGAGAAAGGACTGCTAGAGAAAAATTCACCCCTTTCTGCAGCAGTGACAGCAGGAGAGACACTTTGGAGGTGTCTCCCTCTCTCCACTGAGAGAAGGGCTGCCAGCTCAGATTTAAACAATTATTTCTCCTGTGTGATAAGTTAGGTGAGGTGAATCCCACCTCCAGTGCTCAAATTAGGAGTCACAGCTATTTGTTTCCCACCAGCTGTAGTGGAGGCAAGATCTGGCAGGCCTGGATCACTCATCTCAGTCTTAAATTTAAACACTGTATTAGTAGCAATGCCTAAATTAGGCATTTAGAGTAGGTGGTTTAAATATGGCCACTGATCATAATTTCATGTGCTCTTAGTGTGCCTGGAAACACTTGGGCTCCTTTCCAGACTGAAACATCCAAATACTATTGTATTATTAAGATATCATGAATGATGCATAGCTCTGCATCACAAAGTAATGCATAGCAATTTAATCTATGTTTACTATTTCCCTGAGTTTCATTTGAATGTCCCCAGCAAAGCTGCTGATGTTAACCACAACAGTGACCAAAATATGACTGAACCATTGAGAAAAAAGAAAGAAAGAAAAAGAAAGAAAGAAAGAAAGAAAGAAAGAAAGAAAGAAAGAAAGAAAGAAAGAAAGAAAGAAAGAAAGAAAGAAAGAAAGAGAAAGAAAGTTATTTTAAATCTATGAATATTCCCTTTTTCTTCTCATTCTCATTTTTGAAAAATATTACTCCAGACTGACCATTTCACTTCATTCCAAGTTTTTGCAGACAGTAAGAAGATTGGGGAGCAACAAGTTAGCCTTATCTAGTTATTCAATGAAAGAATGTGTGCTAATGTCATGCTCAACACAATATTGTCTGCTCTGCCAGGAAAAAGTAGTCTCTAATTCAGTACCTTGCTGGCTTACAGTTCATTTAACAATGGGGAAGATTATATGGAATTTAATGTAAGGCAGAAAATGTGAGTTCACTCAGCTCTTTTGGGAAAAGAAATATTGGGGGCCAGGATAAAGGAAAAAAAGATGAGGTCTTTAAAGCAGAAAAGATTCCAACTTATGTGACTCAGGAAAAATGGATAGCTATCAGTTCAAAAAAACAATATTATATGTGTGCTTCATCTAGTTTTGTTTAACTTCATGGGTTTTAAAATTTGTTTAGTTTTCTATTTGCAATGATGGCACACTTTTAAAAATTAATTGAAAGAAATTAAGAGATGATTCAGAAAGTACATTGAAAATGCAAGGTATCCAGTTTTTGTAATAAATATAGAATTATTATACATGATTCTGTGCACCTTTATTCATACAAGACTAGGGACGGAGGTGCCTTCCTATATCTGTCCTTTCCAACTATATCCTGCTGTCTGTTACATAAGTCTTCTTTTGATTTTAAGGTAACTGAAAATGAGCATTCATGGTGGGCATTCCCTAGATCTTCCTCTGAAAATGTGGGTTCAGCTCTCAAAGGATGAAAGAAGTGTGCTAAGTGAGACAGAAGACTTTGAAAGGCTGACCCCCACATATGTGTTCAGTGAATACTTTATAAGATGGCATCCAAAGTGCATTTAGTCTGTCTTACTTTTTTCTCCATTAAAGATTATGCCGTCCTCTTACTGACAAACTAATCCTTGAAGGTAGATGCACTGAGAGGCAAGGTGTAGAAATCTCTGTCATATCCTCCATGTTTTATATAATTAAACCTTGCAGAGACTTCAGCATGTCCCTTTTTATACAAATGGTTCATATTAAAGTCTCATCATTCACTCAAAGCTCCTCCACTGGACCATTCCTATGCCCTTCCCATTAAGACTTTTCATCTGCTCCCAGACAGCTCAAAAAACATGGTTTCAAGCCTTTTTTTAGTCCTTTGGAATAAAATACATTTGCATATCATAGAAATATACATCTCACAGATGCAGACCACGGAAGGTTGTGCAGAGTTTCCACGAGTGCAGGAACTCCTCAGAGTATAGTTTAAGCTGACTCCAGGAAAATGTACTTGGAGATGCCATATGGGAGAAAAGAAGATTCTTCTGCTCAGATAGGTCTTTGGAACAGAGCCTTTGTGGGTTGCTTTCCACTGTTCTATCACAGAAAGAATGAATATAAGCTTTCTCATAGACAATCTCTGGATGAAGGAGGAAGCTGTAATCACAAGTTCAGCAGTTCATGGATACTCTCAAGTATTTAAGCATGACATGGGATTTACAGCCAAGATGATGTCTGTAGTCACTGCAAAAGCTAGACCTGGGAAGTCACACAATGCACTAACAAGCTGAGAGACCTCTGAGAACATTTAGCAAGTGAGAATCTGACAGCTTCTCAAGGTGAGGCCAAGAACAGGCAGTGCTGCTAGAAATCCCTTCAAGGAAATACCCAAGGGTATTTTTATTTTTAATCATCTCTTATTTTCATAAAAAATATTTGTAGGAAAAAAAGAAAATATTCCTTTAGAAGCAGAAAATGTACTTTTATGAAAAGGATTTGAGAAATATTTTCACTGTCTGGTGTGGTGTGAGAGACCTTATGTCACTCAATATGCATAAGTGAAATAATCACTAATAGCTGGGAAATGTTTGATGTTTTTTGCTATGACAGCATTAAAATTAGATGCTGTGTAGGTTTTTCCATAGATATTCTGGCATTACCCACCATAGATATAGCTGTATGTGTAGTCACCATTGTTCAACACTGTCAATTAAAAACCATGTTCCAAGTGCTCTTAATTTTTTAAAAAAAATAGTAACAAGATGAAATTTCCCATATTAGAGGTCTGCCTTGGGCTCATCTAATTAAAAAAAAAAATTAAAATTACTTAGATAATGTTTTTGAGATCAGGATAAAGGCCATACATATAGTTGTGTCCACATTGAGAAATCCTTACAACCTTCTTATTGAGAAGATGTATTAATACAATGCTTTGAAGCATGGACCCAACAATAAGCAAGGGATGTGAATATTGTATAGGTGTTAAATATGCCATTTTTTGCATAGAATTAATGGGCTTTTCAGCAAAATTCCGTGCATATTGTCTTTAGTAAATGTAACTTATATACTAAAGCTACCATAAAGCAGAGCAAGGTGCAGAATATTGCATATTGTATCTTCACTTGCCTCAATGGGTCAATTGCTCTTTTCTTGCTTCATTCTTGGAAATCACTCAGCCATTTGAAACTTAAGGAAGGAAAGAAGAAAGCAAGTAGCCTGAGGCATGTTGTTGATCCTCAGCTATTTGGGTTAAAAATAACAGTAAGACCTTTCAAGGAAAGATAAAGGAACTGCTCTGCATGGGGACAAACTCTTCTCTTCTGCAAATGTGTAACATCAGTGACTTGCAATGACAGATTAAAGATGAAACATCTTGGTTTATGTACATCTCATACTACAACACATTAGTCCTTCCACATGGAAAATAAAACCAGATCAGACCCCAAAGCACAACTGGAATTAGAACAAAACATTTTTAAGCATTGCAGTTTGGAGGAAGTATCATTTTACTGTGTATTTCATGGCTGAGTAACAGAAACCAAGCACTGGAAGGAGAGCTGTTCATGCTGTGCCATATGTCTAACCAAACTGGAAAACACAATAACAGAATATCGCATGAGATCGTGTCCTCATGAGATTTCCAAATCTGAGAAAGTATTCAGATCACTATATGAATCCTTGAATGCTTGAATTTCTGGATCTCGAAGGATTTGAAGCTTGACAGTTATTTCTAACATATGGCGTAGCTAATTTTTTATGGTCTCAAACTGTTTGAATTTCTCTTAGTTTTCTTTTTACTTTGGAGGGGGTGAGGGGAGGTATCAGTCAGTTTTGGGTTGGGGTTTGTGGTTTTTTTCTTTGTTCTTTTTTTCCCCTCTTTTTTTTTTTAAAGGCAATTTAGAGCTACCATTCATGCCACCACTGAGGTCAGAAAGTTTTATAACAACAGGGAGTGCATGATTTCCAGAAAAGCTGAAGCATTTTATTTGCTTGTATGAATAAAACGAGCATGTGGCATATTTGATGTAGAGCTTCTAATCATGCCTTTAGAGTAAATTAGATCTCACAAAAATAACAAATATTCCTAGAGTTGAGGACTTTTCCACATATCCCACAGTATATTAGCAAAAATCTTTCATGTTTTTTTCAATGTACTAAGCTTGACTTATACTAGAAATTAGTCAGATTTTGAATCAGTCTCAAAATCACTTGTACTTGTAATTCTAAAGCTTTTTATTTTTTTTTTAAATCTGGCTGTGATTTCTTAACCTGACAAAAGTGTGACTCTATTCTGAAATAGACTGTAGATTGTTTAGGGCCCAAATACCAAGTGCAAAGTGACTATACTGATATAACAACAGTGGTCCCAGTCAAAGGACACAATCCCAAGGCCAAAGGCTATACAGAAAGTCAGGTAATATGCCTGGAGTATGTAATTTCTTCCTTGGCCCTTTCTGGTAAATTCCTGGTCATTCCTTTCAACCCTTTTGCTTCCCTATTTAAAATACTTCCTTCCTCAAGACTTTCAAAAAGCTGTTTCTGAAGCCCGTGGGCCTTGTACTGCTGGTCCTGATTCATCACAGCAGTGAGTCCTGTGAGGTGTGAGCTCACCAGTGTGAGCTGTGTGGAGCTTCAAGAACAGGCAATTTTTTATTTCTCAGTGACTCACAATTGCTAAGAATGATGGCATAGAAAATGGGGGGAAGCTGGGTAGAGGTATGGGAGAAATGCAGCCTGTCTAAAATATTTTTTGCTGCTTCACAACACCTAGAGGTCTTAGAGGACCATAAGAATATTACAATAGAAAGACAATGAACTGTGTAGTGCAGGTGATGTCGTGATATAGGTGCTGCACTGGCACTGGATATCCCAGCTTATCTTCCCATTTTGCCATCAGCCTGTTCCTTAATCCACCTGTCATTTATCAACTTTCATCAGTTGTGCAAAGTTCAGCTGTAAACTCACTGTGACCTGAACATTCACTGTGGAAATTCAGTGCTTATGCTTCTGAAGTATCTCAGCACTTCCTTAACCCAGCTAGAAACAGTCTAGACTCTGCTTCAGCTTTCAGAGAAGAAACTGCAGGGGTTTTCAGCAAAAAAAGCCTTCCCTCTCTCCATCCCCAAATGAAGTCTCCACAAAAAGCCCACAACTCTATAAGAGAACTACAAGCTATTGTTCCAAATATTTTTGTTGCTTTCTTTCTCTTACAAGCTTGTCTTTTCACCCTTTCTCCAGATCTTTTCTTTCTCCCCTTCTGATCTTGTCCTTCCTCTCCTTTCTCTCTTAGACTGCTCCTCATCTGTCTTTTTCTCCTTCCTTCCTTCTTTGAGAAGGGCTTTGGGTCAGCACTGCTCAGCCATGCTTCCTCCAGGCTGATTGGACACTTCTGTCGCTGTTTGACAGATGAAATTCCCAAAGCTCCTAGTTAATTTTAGGGTGTTTGGGGGAGGAAGGAGCCTGGCACTGAACCAAACACACATTTAAATGTGCCAGAAAATTACACAGCGGTCAGAAAATTGCAAAATCTGCAATTTTTGTGCAGCCCACAATTTTCTAGAGGTCTTGATTATCATCCAGAGTTCAGTGTTTTACAGGAAGTGCAAGAGGTTACATTTCCAGTGATTTTTAAGTGACCCCAAAACTATTACACTGAAAAAAATCATACCAGCATTAACTATTTCAGTGAATTTCTATCTATTTTAAGAGCAGTCAGCATGGAAAAAAGGCTTTTCTTTTGAAACAGATTGTAGTTTAGGATCTATATCAACAACAAATTATCTAAGCAGTGGTGGATCTAATACATTCTACCTTCAAGAGATCCAAATTGAGAGTTCTGTTGTAGGAGTGCAGTTTTGTGCATATATGCATAACACAGTGGAGGTCTGAGAGAACAATCTCTTACAAAACAAGAGCAGAATAAATTATTAATTTTATAGATAATGCCAGCAAGATGATAATATGTAGCTGACAACTCCCAAAAACAGAAAAAAAAAAAAGATGTTGCCTTGTGATTAATCTCGTAATTTGCTCCAATATGACCAATTTGCTATTTGTTCTGCAAATATAACAATAGCACCCCAAGCTTCCAGGCACCAGCAAAAACTCACTGAAGGTGACTGACTGTGCAGGTGATGAATGTACAGAGTTCTGTAACATCTTTTCCTAAAAAAAACCCCAAAACATATTCAACTTCAACATTAAATGGAATGCAAAACTACAAACTAATAACGTGAATTCTCATCATTCAGCTTACAAATGAATTGTTGGGACAACTGGGGTGTCAGGACAATCCAGTTTCCTGCTGTGTGCTGTGTAGGCAGAATTGCTACAAGTATATCCCAGCTTTAGGAATATCCAGTGGAATTCTCACTCTGGGTATTGCAGAGACACAGCACAGCACCCAGTGGGCAGAATGTGTTGCTTGCATTCAGTGCAAGAGAAAAGGAGATTTTACTGAGGGTTGACAAGGCCTCATGACTTCTAAGAGCTGCAGCTGCATCCAAGAATACTTTTGAGATTTTTCTTTGAGCTTTCATGTCTATCAACTTTTTAATTCCTGTCAACAGACAGTTGTAAATGTTGAAACTTGCAGAGATTGTCTTAACTTGCAGAGCCTGTCTTAGCCCGGAATAAAATGTATACAGCTGTGACTAGACTCTGCTGTGCATCCCACAGCCCTGACCCCTCCATGAACATCCTGGCCAGTGTGGCTTTCTGCAGAGGTGGGAGCTGGGAACATGCAGCCACCTCTCAGAGGTCTCAGCAAGAAAGGAGCTGGGACCTTCCTGCTGGTTTCTCAGTCTGGGCAACCCTCAGGCTTTCCCAAACTGAGGTTCAACCATCATGTACACAATCCTTTCATTCAGTATTTATAAAGTCTTAATAATTAACTACAATATCTTTTTACTTCTGTAAGTTGCAATATGTTCCCATTACAGGGCAGTTCTGCCAGATTTGACCCTTTGTCTAGGAAAATCTCTAGAACTAACTGACTTTATGCTCTCCTGCAAAGTACGGTAAAGAGCAACAAGAGTGGGCAAATACATTGCACCCCACCTGATTTGTAACCCACCAAGATTTGCAATCTGACAGATAGATAACTCCTACCTGAGCTTCACAGGTAGGAAATGGAGAGAGGATGAAGCTACAGGAGAAAGTGACCTCCTTATCTTGCTGAGGTCCCTGCAGGCTTTTGGCTCTTGAGCATATGAGGCCTAACACATATTAATTTGTTTTTGTAATCTGGATTCAAGCTGTATCGATGACTTCAGTACTGATACATACACAGGGACTGCTTGGGGTCTTCACTGAGCCCAGGTCCCCTTAGGTGAAGGATGTCCTGTGTTGGACCAGTAGACTGCTAAGTACAGTTAACTTCCAGTAAAATATTTCCTTGTATGATGGGAACAATTGGGCACAGCACGTGTGTGAGGGCCAGCACTTCATATACAAAGACAGTCTGATATTCAGCATGTGAAGTTACTACATGAAGTCATATTTGACTTACTTATCTTAAGAAAATCTTGCAAAAGCTACAGCTTGCTCCTTTGTGTCTTTTAAGAGGAATTAATAAGAGATTTACCAAACGATTGTTACTTACAAGATTGTTACTTACTGGTATCATCTGTATAATGAAACATCATCTTTCTTATCTATTGACACACTTCCTAAGCTGATAGTTAAGAACAGCACCAGGGAAATGTGTTCCTAAGCTTAGATTTTCCTATGCTGGCTTTCATAACTTACAGTCATACATCAATTTACAACTGCACTCCTTGACATTGGAGAGATTATGATGACTGTGACTTTTTTTTAATAAAAAGACTAATAAAATTAAGCAATGATCTATAAGCATGAGAAGGTTACCATTTTAAATATCACCTCCTGCTGTGAATTGAATAACAAGGTAAAGGTTTCAGCATTTATAAATGTCAAGGCAACACACATGTTCATTTTAACAGCACATCATGCATAACACTTATAAACTTATTGCACTTAAAGATCACCACTATACTATACAGATGGTTTCAGGATACAATTTAAAATTTTAAGTGGTTCTGAATTTTAGGGCTTTGTTGCAATAGCTGATAATTCTACTAAATGTCTTATCACTAAAACCAGGAATTACAGTAATGCTATAAAAAGCATCAAACACTTACATGCTATTAAATTTTTCAATGAGAAAGGAAAATCCAAAACAATTTAAATACAGCTCTTGATGCTGTCTCAAATGTTCTGATAAAAAGCACTACAACTTGAACTGGACAGAAATGTCATTTATCTCAAACAGTATTTTCTGTCTGCTTGCTTGTCAAGAGACACAAGAAATGCTAGAATTAAATGGTATGGATTCAGACTGACATCAAGACACTGTGCTTTCAAAACAGTGATGAAATTAATTTATTTAGCCAGAAAGAAATAAGGTTGAAAAAATGAGAGGTGTCATGTCAGCACCTTCAACTGGGAAGTAAGATGTGGTCTATTTGCCAATTTATTGCTCTAATCAGGGACCCTGACATTTCCCTTCCCTCTCCCTTCCTCCCATGCTCCAACCTGCTTAGCTGAAAAGAATGATGAAAATGCACCATGGTGGTTTCTTCCAGGATGCCACTGCCATTTGATGATCTAATTGGCCCCAGAGGGCCTCTCCACCATTTCCATCAGAGATAAGAAAGATTTTCTTCCTTCTGCTAGAGACAGATAGGAGGCATTAATTATGCGGACAGCATCCAAGAGAGCAAGTCATTCTCAACTAAATCAACATGCAAAACAGTCATGGAAATTGTCACATTATAACAGCAAATACTATGGCAGGAGGGAAAAAAAACCAACAAACAACCTCCAATTTTTTTTAAGAAAGAACCATGATGAATTTGGTTTAATGTGCAGGTTCTGAAAAATAAAAAAGCTTGTTCACAGTCTTTTCTGTTTCATTAAAGATGTGACTTAAAATAGAGTATTTCCACAATTTCTTAAAAAAAAGATATTGCAATAAAAGCCAGACAAAAATTATCAAAACTTTTATTTTTACTTAAACTATTAGAAAACAAAATTACATTTCAACCAAACACAATAGAATATGGTTACTTTATAGGAGCACTCTCTTCTTCCTTGCCCTAAAAAACTGAAAAATTAACAGGGGAGAAAAACCCATACTCCGGTCATCTCTTTTTCAGAAGACATGAATCTCTCTTAAAGCGTGAATTAAAAATCCTGCGAGATGAAGAAAAAAAAAGAAGAGGTAAGGAAAAAAAAGAAGAGGTGTAGAACAATGAGATTTGTTCCATTTTCTAGAACAGAATGCTTCTCCTTTCAGGAAAAAAAAATATATATAGTTTACAGGTGGGGAAGGGAGGAATTATTGCAGGACAAATATTAATGAGAGAAAACAGGGCAAACAGACAGCCCTAGTTCTACAGAGTACATATATATTGCAGACAGCTGAATAATTTACTCAGGAGAGAAATGTCACAAAAAGCTGTTTCCAGCACCACAGCAAACTCATTTGAAGCAAGCTCCAGCCTCCTGACTCTGCACTATCAGCCCCACAGAGGTACCCCACTATCCTCTCTAAGAAGAGTCAACCACTAGAGAAAGCTCTGTGCTGTGCTGTCACCTGCCTTCTCTGGAGGCAGGACTGTAGGTGCAGGCAGGCACTCTGCACGCCTGCTGCAGTGCAGATCCCCGGTGGAAAAGCTGTAACCTCAGCCAGCGTCAGGCAGCAGCATGAAGAACACTTGCCATAGAATATAGACCCATGTGCTGGCCCGAAAATTACAAATATATGCACATAATGGCTGGCAAACCCTCGTCATTTGGAAAGGACGAGTGAAAGCAGCATAGAAAAGCTCATGCTTTGAGGTGGAGTTTGTTTCTCTCCCATGCAGCTGCAGAATGCCAGAACACTTCAGCTTCAGCCAGGAATAAGTGTTTCAGGCCATGGGCAAACAGTCTCTGCTCTTCCTGAGCCAAAGCACATGGTTAAGTCCCTGAGAAAATTTGGGAAGCTCCAAAGGGCTGATCTCTCTTGCTCAGTGTGTGCAGTCGTTGGGATGCAGATAAGTGGATTCCCCCTTCTCCCATTTTTGGAGTTGTAAAAAAATTTCTGGCCCAGCATCTGGAAATCATCTGTGTGAGCCAAAAAAGGTTCAAGCCAACATTATACATAACATTACTAGACAGCAAGCCTTAGTCTGCTGAGCTGAGCTCTCCCCTGCGTAGTCGTACAGTCCTCCAGGAGCACTCCTCCTAAATTCCCAGCAAGAAAATCCCATTATCCCACACTGCACAAACAAGACACGTTAATTCCACTCTTATGAATGTTTTGGGAAAAAAAGAGTTCACCAATATGATACGCCTCATGGGTCTTCCCTGAAAAAGGAGCAACTTTCCCAGTAAGTCAGGTATTTAGAGGACCAAGCCAAAACTGTTGAAAATGCTAGCACAGTGCCCCACTGTCTCTGTTCTGCTGCTTTTACAGTGCTTCTAATTAGAAGTATCTCACTATTTGCCCAAGTGTCTGTTGTCAATCAGACCTTACAAATTGGCATAGGTAACTGTAGGTTAAATCACATCATTTCACAAGTCACAGGATTTTATAATATCAAACACTTTCATGATGCCAGCCAATCTGTCATCATGAGAAACAGATTCTTTTTAAATTAAGAGAAGATGGTAAATGTAGTTAAAATGATAATACAACCAGTGGAACCATAGCATAATAAAGTCAATATTTTACAGTATATCTGGATTGTACAATATATACAGCGTGCTGCCTACTTAAGAAAATGTCTTATTGCAGCTAATGGCCACTAAAATAACCTTCTGACTTAGCAAATCTATGTCAGCTTGAAAGGTAAGAGGTTTGGGGTGTTTTGCAAGCAATCATCAGGTGCTGCCCAGCCCCAAGTCAATGGACTCTGATGCCCATTGACCACTGACTGCAGACCCTGGGACAGGGTGCACAACCAAGTGTCTGGTGTGTGGCAAGACTGACATCCTGGTCTGGTTAACAATTTCACTATAAGCACCTGAGCACAGTAACACTGGTTATGTAGGAAAACTGATCATTGGTTAAGAAATATGCCAGATCAAAGACCGTATTGATTTTTTTAAAATGTGATGAAAATCTTTTCTATTTAACAAGCATCAGTGGGTGAAAATGTGTGCTCCTTCTGCTCTAGACACTTCCTTTCAGGGATAGAGGCAACTGTTTTACAGCTGGAGCTGATTTTTGGTTTTTTTTTTTAATCCTAAAGCAAATTTTGTTTTAATTGTCAGCTAATGGAAAAAAGTGTTCCTTATTTCTAAAGAGAGGCTGGAAAATGTAGGGCTGGTTTCAGTCTGCTGTAATTGCAACACAACAATCATTTGTCAGACCTGCAGGGAAGCAAGGATGAAATGGTAGCTTGCAATACCAGTGTGTGTGCCACAGATGCTATCCAGGGATTCAGGTTAATTACATACCAGGCATACTTAGGGACCACCCATGTAAAACAGCTGGCAGGATGGAGGCTTAAAATTGCTCCCTGCTGGTTCTACCATTGCACACTGCCCTCTTCAATTCACTGTGAATCTCTTCATCTGGACTAATTTACTTCAGCAAGGATGAGTAACTTAGATTCACTTATCTCCACTCTCCCAGCCTTGCTGGCGCTGAAACTGCTCCAGTCCATTCCCTACCTATTGCTTCAATTGTCTGAACCTAAAGAGTTTATTGATATGAATGGGTAAAGCTTTCCAAGTGCCATAAACATCGCTGCAAAAGCCTAAGGAAGCAGGTATTAATTTAAAAGAAAAATTAGTGACAAAGACCCTCTCTAGTGTGTGAACTTATCTAGGATGTGATTCATTGTTTCATTCTATGTTCTTATGTTGTCATACAAAGTATTCTTTACTTATCTTTCCTATAACGCTGAATCATCTGAGATGCCACTGAGGTCATCCCATTGTGTTTGTCTTAATTCTGCATTTCTAGACTCTTCTGGCTTTTACCTGAATCATGACAGGACTTAAGGATAGGTAGGACTTTGTGCTTTGAAGATAAACAACATATTATGAGCACTAGTATGACAATAGGTGATAGAGAGTAATGTGATGTCTTTGTAGCAATCCTTCTCACCCAGATGATGAGAGTTTCTTATGTCCCTTTAATTATAAATTAAAATGGTAATAAAATGTCATTGGCTTTAGAGATATCAGCTGAAAATTACCATCATTCTTGGGATAATTCTATTATTAAATGGTTTTAAATGCTATACAGTAAATATTATATTTCAAGAGGGTGGTTGTTACAGACTGGGTATTGTCAGACAGGTTTTCATAAAGGATTTAGTAAACTGATTGCAATGTGCAGTGCTAATGGATGCATTGCATTGTTCACTCTCTCCTTTTGCTTAGACTATGGAAAAGAGATTTTTTCCTAGAATACTGCATGACAAACTGCCTGCAAACAACATGGACAATCAACCAGCAGTCTCTAACAATGAAAACACTGTGCACACTTCCACTTTCACCCTTCCATTCTCCAACTGCAATGTCCTTTTAGCAGAAGTTTGCTCCTTGAGTTTAGTTTACTTTTCTACCTCAGTTTTTCAGCAGGGAATCTGAGACCTAACTCTGGCCTCAATAACCAGCAGACATATTACTAAAGACCCTACTCCAGCAATTATATGTAATTTGAGTAACTGCTGGCACTTGAAACTCAATCCACAGCCCACAAAAGCCACAGGAGAGACTGTCACTGATTATCATAGGCTATGGAATAGGATGTTAAGCACTGCTGTGTGCACTAGTTCCATATGAACGAGTGTATATATAGATACATCAGCAGTAAATTTGATGGTGGATGGAAAGGGTCCTATGAAAGGAATCTGTCCTGAAGTTCTGGTGTATTTTAACTCATATCAATAATGTACTATCCTTAAGTGTATTAAAAGGCAATGTTGATAAAGAATTGTAATTTAATAGCAAAATGGTGATATAAATTTAGAAACAGGACACAGTTGAGGAATATGAGAGACATCCAGCGAGCAGGGCTGTGGAAAATTAATTCCATGTTCAATGACTAAATTGAGAGATTGAATAATGCAAAAACTTCTGAAATCTTACCTCTGCCAACAGGACATAGTTTGGGAGTATGAACTGCAACACTCATTGCTGAGAATCAAAGGAGTATAAGACATACTAACTTGCATTTTAAAAAGTTGGCCATTGTCCACTAGGAGTTACCATTGGAGCTCTGTTTTTGCCCAAGTCTTTTTTTGACCTAACCAGGCAGGGGCCATGCATGATCAGAGCATTGCCTAGAGTTCCTGCTCAGTATGAAGGAGGGCAACCACAGGAGGTGACTTTGACAGGACCAGTTAAGACATAGGGTGCACAGTAGCTCACTACAGTGTAACACAAGTCACTAACCACATTCAAATATGCTACTGGGAGGAAGGGGAGAGTTTATACCCATCTAATATACCTGTTATAACTCCCTCTCCCCTCATTCCTGGCATCTGACCACAGCCTACCTTGTGCTTTTCCTGAAATCAAGACACAATAAAACTAGTATATTCCATTTATATGCATGTCTGTCATTAAATATGTACAGTATTTACAGTCCATCAGTGAATTATAATAATAGCAATAGAAAGAGTTTTAATGAGGTAGAGGCACGGCCACCCTGCATTACAGTCGCAGTCCTACCTACCCTAGTATCCAGACTCTCATGGTGGCAAACAGTGTATTTTAAGGTACTGGAATCCAGTAGTGAAGGATTACAGCTAACTTGGTCTGAAATCTAGGCTATATAAGATTTTGTCCCTCCTCTGAGAACATTGTGATAACCAAGTTCTGATCCCAACTTCTGTGGCTCTGCAACATAGCCCTTATGCTGTGAAAGTTATTTCTTATTGCCCCTTTTGAATTTCTTACCTTTAAATATCACTGATTATTCCCATTTTTTCTTGTCATTCAAATGTGCAGCCAGTTTCCTACAATTTCCTTAAATGTAATTTAGCTATATTTGAAGATATGGCTTTGTCTTGAATCTCTAATAACCAATCTCATGCTTTTCATAGCAAAATAACCCATGGAGCAGGGACTCCTGGGAGCACAAAATGAGCATTACTCTAAATGCATCTGAATAAACCAGCTTTAAGTGAGAAGCTCATTCTTTGCAACCCAGAGTGCATTTTAAATTGGTTGCTCTGTGGTGGATTAGATCCAATAGTTGAAGCATTTTGTTACTAGGTGGCCTCTAGCCAGGTGGGTAGAAAAGTTTCCTGAGAGATGAAATGAAAATGCTGAGTTTCTTCAGTCTAAGGGAGAGGGGCTGAACCAAGGTCTTCTCCTTCTTCAACATATGCCTTACTGGAATGCAACTACTGAACGTGGGAGGTAGCAGGCGTTTTAAAACATATGTGATGCTGAGTCCTTTCATGATGCACAGCTCAGCTGCCTGATGTCTAACAGATCTGAAAAAAATTACATGAAAGAACATCACTGACTTTATTTATTTGTTTATTACTTTCTATATTTTAAAAGTCCATTCATATTTTGTATGGCTTTTCACACTTTTAGACTCTGACAGCAGTGTTCTGTAAATGCCTGTCAGATCAGACTGAATTTAGGTGTAGCTCTGGATATATGCAAACCAGGAGTTTTGGATGTCTGAAGACCATTCATGTCAAATGAAAATCATCTGTGAAGCATTGGTGCCCCCAGGAATGAGCAGGGATCAGGAGGTGCCCAGGTCCTTTTTTCATAGTTGCGTAATTCCAGTTTGTCATGGACTCATCACTTCAGCACCTACCACAACATCCAGTGTCATCTTACAGCACCTAAATCTCCACTGCTTTACAAGTTGCTGTCAGGAATTTAGTACCTTAAGGCTGACTTCAACACCTTTCTTTTATGTTTTATGTTTTTTCCAGTTTTATAGCCATTACACAACTGCAGTAAATGGCAACAAATCAAGTGAATGACTTAAAGCACTGCAGAAAAAATCCCTTGTCTGCCTGTGCTGCACTCTCAAAAAGAGTTAAGTGCTTATTAGAGTAATGAGTAATATTTTGACCTGCAGAACAGCATGCTTTCTTCTTTTTCTTGTTGACTGTTTAATTTATACAAAATAAATTTTGTCTCCTGTAAGCTTTTTTTATGAGGCAATGCTTATAAGCAGCACCTGATTTCAGACTCCAGCCATTCCAGGTGCAGTTCACACTTGTCTCAGTGTTGTCAACAGATCCTTGGAGAGGCCCCTTTTCTGTGCCACAAAAATAATGAACCCCCCCAGTTCTCTCTGTTCAGGGTGTGTCATTATTTCGTTATGCAAAGCCTAGTAACTTCAGTTTTTGATGTCAATGAGCTTCAAATTGGGCTTTAAGATAAGAAGTGCCCACAGTCTTGAGATGAAAAAATCAACCAGACATGTTTTCATTTTCCTCTGGGTTTGTCCCTTGGGTTAACTGGTAAACCAACAAATTCTCTTGTAGCTTATATTTTTTTCAAGCTCCTGTCTATAGCATATATCCACCCACAATAGACCTAAGAATTCCAAACAAGATCCCTGAAAAGTATCTGAGAGCAATCAGATAATTACAACTTGCTGCTTTAACAAATGTAAGTCATCTTCAGACAATTGCAATCTATTTAATTGTTAGAAAATTGAGCTTATCACTGTTAGTATAGTCCTCATTCCTCCTGTGAAAAACTTTTCAATGTTTTTTGTGTATATTTGCATGCATTCAGAACAACATAAATTAACTTTTAAAAGACTATATAATATAAAAAAGATTTATATTCTGTCTTCAACTCCTACTTTCCCACCAGTAGCACAAATTATTCAAATTAATCCTAAATAGAAAATACTAGACACAAGATAATTATTGTAGCCAAGAAAACAGAAACAAATAGGTGGTGCAAATTAGATACAGGCTGGAAAATTTTTCACCTCAGCCTGTCATAGAACACAGAAAACTTTTTTACAAGCCTGATTTCATTCTTCCCTCTAGACCTTGAGTCTTCATTTCATATTTGTTTACAGGTAATTGGTTTTCACATTTACAAGAGGAGCACAACGACTACCATTGACATTGTGTGAACCTGTTGGACTGTTTCTAGCCTAGGTGCATGTCTGTAAAATAAAGCTGGGGCCCAAAGAAAGGGTAGTTGTGCTGTTGTTAATAACTTTATCCAGATGACTTACTGTGCTAGAACGTTGCAGGCTTCTGTCTGAGGAAAAATCTTACTGCCTCACTTCTGAGGACCAAAATGCGTGGGTGTTGGGAGGTACCTGAAATGACAAGGCTGGGTAGCCAGAGGCATCCTTCTTAATTCTCTTTTTCACCTGTAAGCCTTTTTCTGATACAGAAAAGACCTCCATTCCTCCTCCCCTCCAGGCAAAAATCAAAGCATTCCACTTTATTTTGATGGATAGTTTATCTGTCTGAAGTTTTCTTGCCAGGACTTTCAAGATGTTTACTATTTGAGAGAGAGAAGTGTACAAGGGAGGGAAACAAAGTAAGAAGACAAGAGGTGGGGGTGTAAAAAACCAGTTTCTAGTGACATTTAAAAGGAACAGTTTAGTGTAAAGATTCCTTTTATCTGCACTGTTCTTCCTTCACCCAATCATAGGTCTCCCTTGACCTGACTTTTCAAAGTCAGGTCCAAAATTTTAGCTGTGCAATTCTTATGACCTTTAGCTGAATTAGTCTCCTAAGACACTGTGAAGACTTAAACAATGCTATTTGTTTTAACTATGGAATTATTGATATTTTCAGTCCTTAAAAATGTTGATAATTCGGAACTAGCATTTGGCTATTAGATATGACTTTGTGCTCTGTCTTAAGGATAGGTGTCCTTTCTTATGAAACTCTATAGAATATATTCTTCCAGTTGTGTCTATTGGTTTCATTTGTTTGTCAAAAAAAAAAAAAAAAATCAAAAAAACTTTGTTGAAGAAATGCCATGTCTTTCTCTTGTTCTTTTATGATGTTTGTTCTCCTGATCAAAAATTGACTATTAGTGTAAAATTTCTCTTTGTTTTGAGGACCTCTCTACATGTCAGTGGCTAAATCAATCCTCCAGAAAGGCAGATGTGCATTTCAAGATCATCACATAATTTTCCTATTCCTGATGGTCTCTGTCTGCCCATGAGAAATGAGAAATACTGTCCAGCCCCAGAGCCCAGAGGCTGCAGCTATGGTGCACTAAAGGTGGCTGCCTCCTGGCTTTGCAGTGCTGGGCTGGTAAAAAGGACAGAAGCCTGAACCCAGAATCTGGTTTGTAACAATTCAACACAAGCTCTAACATCAGCTAATATCCACAGCAATGTATTTTGCTGACTGTACAGAACTGATTGGTAAACTGTCACCTCCAACCAGTGTCTGTGTTCAGCACATTGTGTGACATTCCTGCATTTCCATCAAAGCTAGGTTTTTAAATGGAAAAAATAACATAATAATGAGTTCATATTTCAGGTGGGTCCTTCCACTTCTCTCTCTGACAGATGATAGGTGGTCACTTGTAATGCTTCATCTTTAAGGTATATTTGGTTTCTTTGTTGTGTAGAACAGAGACCCTGTGTAAAGAACTGAATTGTTGCCATCATTCACCCTTGTCAAGACAAAGAGCATCTTAAACTGAGCGTGGGTGTAAAACAGTAGATATTATGAGATAATTAAGTTGAAGATTCTCTATCCATTCAGGTTAGTGCTTTAGTTCAGTACTGAGCTTTAATAAAGTTAGCCATGAAACTGAGCACTACTTAAGTCTATTGGGTCATATTAAATAATTTAGAAATTCACATATTTCTACCTCAAATACAGTGGATATTATAGGATAAAATTACTATTTATTGACTGCTCTTGTAATTATGTCTCTCTATTGATTTTTTTACAGTCCATATTATTAACAATGTGTTGAAACTCATAAAAGGATTCATATGTCTGGTGATGACAGAGTTACATTCATTCCCTGCTGATGACCAGGCTGTCTATAAACACAACTACCTGCCTGGGTGCAGAGCACTGTGAGTTCATGCTGTCTCTGCTCTAAGTCAACACGAGGTAAATCAATACCGAAGCTGTTTTGACACCTCCTCATGAAATTTTCCTGGAGTTAATATATCCTGCCTCTTTGAATAGACATATCCTGACAAGAGCAGACATGGCCTGTGTGTGTGTGTGTGTGTGTGTGCTAATCTTGGCAGTAACACTGAACACCCATATACTGATGAACTCCAGACACTTGTTCCCATATACACAGAATCTATTGCAAATGTTGTGCTGCTTTAAGAACATCAATGGTGCTTTGAACAGTTTTTTTCTTAACTGTTGCCACTTCATTGATAACCTTCTTAAGAAGAAGGAATAAAAACAAAATTAAAGATTAAAAATATATGACGCCAAATAAAAACATCAAAATTTTCCTGTCTGGGTTGCCTCTGGCTGGACTTAAAATTCCATTACTGACATTATCTGTTAATCAGTTAATCTTCGATCTCCTGAGGGAGGCTGAAACTCCAAATTCTTTTCTAGATACATTAAAGGAAAACTAAATTAAGCAATATAAAAGATACTCCAATAATCATATTAACTAAAAAGGAACAGATCACTTTTTAAAATAAAGTATAAAAGATGTCTAAAAGATTAAAACTGGAATTCAGATTAGAATTATCTATGGTAAATAAGAATTCTTTAGTCAACAAATAGTTGAAAGGAAATGGAACACTATGTTCCATTTACAAGTCATGACTTCAAAAAATAATTCTGCGACAGTTCTTGCAGGACAACAAGATACACATCCCCAAGAAATGTCATATCAAACTTGGCTCTTTGACTCACAGTGGAAGGTGGGATATTTCTGGGATGTTTGTCCAACAGCTAACAGAAGAAGAGAACAGAGAATGGAGATATGCATCTTTGGATATCTCCTCACTGTGGAATCTGTCAATGGAGAGGTATTTCTCTGTCACCTGATAGATGGAGGCTTCAATCAGGATCCACTCTGCAGGTGAGCCACAGCTCAGGAGAAAAGGACCTGGCTTTGGTCCATGTAATCTCTTTAAAACATTTTGTGTAGCTGATTCAAACCAGGTTCCAGAAACTATGTACCCATTATGATGATGTCACATGGATGACACCAAAGCACTGACACCAAAGCCAGGATGTGAGTCATTGTTTTCTTACTGGAGTCACACCTTTGGTAGAAAACAACGTGAACATTGTCATGTGGCAGAGACTGCAGAAACAGAAGACAGATTTATTTTCTATAAAAAGTTGAGAGACTTGGCAAATCTTCATGAAAAGTGAAGTGATATGAGCTAAAGGTGAGCCATGAATATCAGCTGTCATAGAGGCATTCTGGAGCCCATAGGTAGAGATGGTGAAAGAGTATGGTCCTATACATTTGGGACTTGTCTTTCCTTTCCGAGGACTGCAGATCTCATGGTGGCTTTTCCCTCAGCTCAGCATTTTTTAGGAAGCAGGAGTAGATTTGTCAGCCACTGTGCCAGGGCTTTCTTTTCCTTTATGTAAGCTTCCTTCAACATCCAATCTGTCTTCAGGCAGCTGCCAAGGAGGGTTTCTTGTTCTGCAAACTGTTTAGCAGAAAAAGCCTCCTCTGATACTGAGAGACAATCTTCCAAGCTCTCTGTATATGTTAAAGATTCAAAGCACAGGATCAATTAAAAGAATTTTTATTGAAATTGAAAAACACTAAAACTATAAATTTTACTTCAAAAATACATTTTTCCTGAACTAGAGTTTGCACATTTATATAGCAATCCTTTTGGTATTTGATGATATAAAATTATATAAAATAAAATTCTGTCATGATTAATACCTTATATAATTTTTATCATAATACTTTTGAAAAATTCAGATTTTTCTTAATTATCCTAGTAATGATTTTTTTCCTGCTTAAAGACAAAAGCAAGGAAAAATTAAACTAAAAAAACCCCTAGCTTTATTGTGAGAACTTAAAAAGTCAAATATACCAATGTTGTTCCTTAACTTACCCATGTAAGTTAAACATGAGTTAAATATGGAGAACAAGTGAATATGTAGCCAAACTCAGTATAGGTTGATGGCAGAATTATCTGCAAGCTTTGCTGCTGATAAAAGAAAGATAAATGAAGGATTTAGATCTGCATAAATCCAGAAAGAAAACAGGCAGCTCCCAGCACTGATAAGAAATGAAACACCAGTGCCAACAGCAGTAACAAGGCAACAGGCACCACCAAGACAGCCAGAGATAGGCTGGCAGGCAGAAGTAAGAAAGAAATTATACAGACATGACTACAGTGACAGGACGAGAGTTTGAAGTCTTCCAGCTTTGTGCAAATGGGCCAGGAGCTGTCTGCTCCCTCCCGGGGGAGTACCTGAGCCACCAGGGGCTGTGGGGCCATGCAGGAGCTCTCAGCCAGACCCTTCTCCTGCATCTCCCTCCCCTCTGCTGCTCCGCTGGCCTGGGGTGTGTCCTGTGGGAAAACCACCAGCAGCACACACAGGACCCAGGGTGGTGTGCCCTCTTTTCCAGAGAATGGACAACAAATTACATGGCAAGATATTCAGGGGGTGTGAGGGCATCAGGCAGTCTGATCAGATCTGACCTTGTCAGGTCAGGTTCCCAGCATCCTAAAAGCTCATGATGGAAGCAAGAAACCAAGGAAAACACCCCTCAGAATAAGGTAAGTTACATGTCATGCAAAAGTCACTTGCAAGAGCAGCAAATGACTTTTGGGGGCAGAAAAATGGGTACAGCCTCTGCCAGTGGCAAGTTTCCAAAGAGGGTGATCATCCAGTCCAGCAAAATGGCATTGCTCTAAGTTGTAAGACTGATACTGTAAAAGATACTCCTGGTAGCCCACTGCTAAAGTAGCAGGTCTGCTGCTAATGACAAGTATTACTTGCCAGCCCAGTTTCACAGGCCAGGACTCACTCTCCTACCTAATCAGTGACCTCCAGCTGCCCTTTGAAAAGCCAGTGTTCCCAGGTGTTGCATAGGAACACAGCTATTTAAAAATCCGTCTAGATCTCAATAGAATGTGAGAAACTCTGTAAATAGAGTTTAAGACACTCTATTTAAGGTGAGAATCTTTTGATGTGCTAAATCTGAGTTTGTCCCTTTAAATTATGAACTGAAAAGAAAACCATAACTTTGTTTTCTACGTTCTCTTTTTCTTTATTTCCTGTAGTTCTTCAAGACAGAAAAGTAATGCTACAGCAAATGAGAAGGATGTTAACAAAGCAGGCTCTGCCTCAGTTATCGGGTCAATACCAATAGTATAGGCTGGAGAAGAGATTAAGTACATATTGTTACATGGATTGCTAGTGACACCAGTCCCTTCTAACAGCAGTAATCTTCAGATCTTTTCCTGATAGAAAAAAACGGCAGAAAAAGGAGTGATTTGGCTGTCATATAATGTGAATTAAACTGATAGAAAATTAAATTTTCTTCTCCTTCCTGATTAAACTTAACTTACAATAGAAGCAGGGAGGTTTAAGAGCATACAGACTGTCCCTGTAAGCATCTCAATGTTAGATGCTGAAAAGCTCTAATTTGTAGTCCATTTATGACATGCAGGTTGAATCCCTTTCCTCCAGACTTTTCTGGAATACCAGGCTGTATTGCATGAGGAAAGCTTTTTTCTTCCATCCTGTCTTACAAAGGTATTCACAGAGAAAAAATTATTACTTGCCATCATGGATCATATAATGGAGCTCAGCTTTTATAACATAAAATGCAGTTATTTCAAGTATTTATTTTCTATATTTCAGAAATATGTGTTTGATGAAATAAAGAAATGTTTTTCCACCCACTAAAATAACAAGTAAATAGAGTACCTAAAGAAAAATAAAGGATCCTAATTTGATATTGCTCCCACTCTTCCCAAAAGGGGTTGTATATGCATCAATGTGTTTTCAAGCAAAGAAATATTAACAAATTAGCTTTCTCAATTATTCATTACTATTCACAGGTGAGTGTGTCTCTAAGATGGCAGCCCAGGCAGCCCTGGCTGCAGAAATCCCCCACAACTCATTGGCCAATGCTCAAATACAGTACATTAGCCAGGCCTTTAGAGTAGAAATGTTAATATAATTTGTTAAAAATGCTTTTGTTCTGTTTGGAGATTGTCAATAGCTTGGAGAAGATTTGGTTTGAGCGTCATCCCTAGTGTAAGCTACAGGCTGTAATGTCATGAAACCTGTAGTAAATTTCTGGCCCTGATTCCTTTCAGTAACTGGGTCAAACTAATGTAATAGAAAAATTTTGAAACCTGTCCTCCATTAACAGGAATTAGTATTATGTGCAAAGACACCAAACACTAATGTTTCTCAAATTATGAGCACACTTAAGCAATTGTAGTTCTTCTAGGAGATTCCTGAATTATGCTGTGAGGGTTATGACATGATTGAGCTTAAATAATAATGCATATTTTAAGTATATATTATTTCCTTTTTCTAAAGATCATGCATAAAACTGGCAATTTTGTTCATTATGCACATTAGGTGTTAAGTCATAGCATAAATTATTTCTTGCTCTTCTGACTTAATTGCCTGTTTTTCTTTCTCTCTTTTAATTAATTAATTTATTTATTTTTGGCCCTTCCCCCTGTGCTGCCAAAGCGATGTATCGATTGAAATCCATAACCCGCCAGGGTGTGGGAGTGCATGAGCTGCAGCATTCCCAGGCTCCACTGGCCATGTGTCCCAGCCCCTGGCGATGTATCACAGCCCTTGGCCACGTATCCCAGCCCTTGGCCATGTATCCCAGCCCTTGGCCATGTGTCCCAGCCCCTGGCCATGTGTCCTGGCTCCCCAGGAGGGGCGAGGGGAGCGGGACACGGCACCACCGACTCCCCAGCTGTCACCGTGTGCTCTGATTGTCACAACAGCTCACAGCAGATTAATGCAAGTGCCTTTGACTGGCACTTTCAGAAAACTGGTTGACATCAGCATAGTCAGCTAGGTAGACCCAAACCTGCTCCCTCCCCAGTGGTGTCCTTTGTTTGATTAATGAACGGTGTCAGCAATTAGAAGCAAAGCAGACAATGAGCCTAGTGCATCCTTTACAATCCAATTTTGTCTTTTGCTGAGAGCTAATGAAGAGTAAGCAAGAAACAGAGATAAACTGGGTTGATAAGAAGCAGAGCTTGTATAACTCCTTGGCTTCATTTGCACAAGTCCTAGAAATGAGTCTGTGGGTAACCACCAAACTAAGATTTATTTGTTTGCTCAACTTGATTAATAATTCTGTACTTTTGACTTGCTCTCATGTTTTCTTTACATTTATTCAGATATTTGGACCAGATAACTAGCAAAAGACAGCTTAAAAGGCATTAAGTAGGCAAATATATAAACACACCCTGCCATATCTGCCTTGGGTTTTCACATGAATGACACACATCAAGCTGATCAAGGCATAGGGATGCAATGATCTGCTCTTTGTGAAATTGTTCACAGCCATGTTTGTGTGAAAGGTTGTTCAAGTAAATTAGTTTCAGTTAATATCACTGTGGAAAAATGGGTAAAGTGCTAACCAGACAGGTGGATCCAGTCAGCCTTTTGTGTGTTTTCACAAATCTCTGCAGAGGGTCAGGGCTCACATTTCCCCCTCCAGCAGCAAAAGCCACAGAACTCTTCTTGGTGGCTTTGAGAGAACCATTCTCATGTCTCACAGAGGGCAGGTGTGGTCCTGCCTTGAATTAATTTTTTTGGGGTGCAGTTCATATGGGGGGCAGCAAGTAGTATTTAGAAAAAATCATGAATACTTCAGTCTAACTGGTATTTTTTGAGAGCCTGTGCCCAAAGGCTTGTCTGCTTTTCCAGAAACTACCTTTCTCTGAAAATCTCGCCTGATTTAAGACTGCAGATCTACAGTGGTTTTGCTCCTGCTGTGTAGATGACAGGGTTTGTCCATGTAAGAGAGGTGTTCAGTGAAATGGGGCACAGATTCTGAAACCACAGACTAGGGTTGGACACAATAAAAGGTAGATGGTGTAAACATCATACAGAACCTCCTTGCACCATTTTAATGTATTTTAAGGTGAGCTGATAAAGAAAACAAGTCCTTTCTAACCCTGGTGGATGAGCATCCTGCCTCTCCACTCTGAGCACACTCATGGACCTGAATCAGCCTTCATTTCTGTCATTTCCACCCACAGAAAAAGTGCTGGTCTTGGTGTCAGCAGAGTTTGTACCTAATAATTGAAGTCTGTGGGGATTTAAAAATCAATTCTTGGCTCCAAGTCCAGCAATATTCTGTATCAGCAGAACTGTGTAACTACCCTCTGATTACAGTGGTTATAGTACAAGTTAGTTAACTGCTGTAAAAATGAGGGGGTGGAAAGGAAGACAAGCATTTAATCTTTTAAGTCATCCTGCGTGTCGTTTCTATCAGTGTTCTGGCCTACTGGGAATGGGAAAAAAAAATAGAAGCCAAAGAAGAAAACAAAAACAAAAACAAAAACAAAAACAAAAACAAGCAACAACAACAAAAACCCAAAAAAAAAAAAAAAACCACAAACCCCCCCAAAAACCCCAAAACCCCCCAAAAAACCCAAAGCAAACCAAAACAACAAAAAAATCTCCACAGATGTTAGTGCACCTAGGCTGAATGAAGAGGAAAGATGCAAAGCTGTGTGGCACAACAGGATCCAGATCCAGAGCTTCATAAAGTTTGTTGTTGTTTACCCAGGAACTAATATTTTAATTTTTTTCTATTTGGGTTTATTTTTTTTCTTTATTTCAGTGAAAGTAATTCCAACTAGACTAAAACACAAAGATGGCTGCCTATAACTGACTTTTTCCAGAGAGAGATTTCTTGATGTTTCAAGTTCTACCTGTCAAGTGCTTCTAGAAAACTCTGGTTTTCTAGAAATCCCTGCACATCCTTCTTCTGAGCTGTGAAGAAAATATCTCTCTGTAACCAACATAGGACAGTCACTCCTACAGGAATGCAGCTCCAAGTGTCTGCAAGCAGTCTTTTATGCTAGAGCATGGCAGAGGCATTGGCTGGGGAAGATGAGCAGGCTGCATTGAGGACAGCAGGAACAAGAACACTTTTCAAGTTAGCCCTCCTGGATGAAGACTAAAAATATTATTTACATCCCTCATATCAAGTTATATGAAAATTACACGTCAGGGTCAGTTCTTCACAGCGACAGACCTTCAGAGGGATATGGGATGCTTCCCAGATCACTGACAACTGGAATTGTAGCTGGTAGCAGCCCCACAAGATGCCCTCCTGGGGGCTGTGTGCTGATTCCATCTGACTGGATGTCTCATATCTGTATCTGCAAACAAATATTCATGATTTCATGCAAATGAATATTTCTCATTCTCTGTACACAACTCTATGATAGATTTGTCAAGGTGGAAGAGCAACATTAATGTGAAGAACGATGAGCATCTTGTAAAGTCATAACTGAAGTGTTTAAAGAAATAAAACTATTGATTATTAGAAATAAACCCAAGATTTTAAATGCACTTTGAATTCAAGAGGCTATAATATATTATGTGGAAGTTTAGAAGAACTCCATCTTTTTCACAACACATTTTGTACTTTAATTGTAAGACAAGGTACTGCAGGTATCTATTATTTAAATGGAGTTATTATTCTCCAATTCATTGGAGAAAGTAATTTGGGAATCAAAATCATGACAAAATATTCTGTATGTAATTACAATATACTCAGAAATACATTAAATTGTTCATTTACACATTTGATGAAGTATTGTTCTTTTGAAACTCTTTTCAAGCCTTGAAGGAAGTCACTGAGGAATGCACAAGGACAGCCTTCACTGTGACTGTTATTCACCCATAACATATTCAAAGTATATTCCAATCTTCTTTGCTATAACCTATCTAAAATTCATGCAAAGTTCAGGACTAGAGCTGAACCCTCATCAGTCCAGGATAAACTTTCAGAGTACTGTAGAGGGATTTGACCAAGCAATTCCAGTTAATATCATACTAAATCCCTATGCACAGCTTTAAAAATTGAGCCCTGAAGGACTAACCTGTTTGCCTACATTCTTTATTATTGTTGTTACATCAACAGGATTTGTAGAAATAGGTAACATCAGTTCATCACTGCCACCACCTGGTTAAACTCTCAAACTCTATATTTGCAAGTACAGGTATCAGAAAGGTAGCAAAAGGGTAAAACAAAGAAGAAGCAAATCATGGAAGTAATCACCCTAAGCCAGTGCTTTAATGTGAAATAGAAGTGTGAAGACCCACACAATAGCTTCCAGTCTGCCTAGACTGAAAACATAAGACCAAACCTCCAGAGATGTAGGTGGTTTGGGTTGGCTTGGGTTGTATCTGAATGCAACTGATCTTCACTACTTGCATGCTGAAAACCATTTGCCTTCCTAAAGAAGATGCTTAGAACTAAACTGATAGCTGACAGTCTGTCCCTTATTTCCACTCTTCCCTCTCTTCCCGACACCTAAATGGCTTGGGGCCAGAAACAATTTTTACTCATCCTATGTCTTCAGTCCTTTTTACAATGTCACCTTTCTAATCTTGCACCAAATCAGTCCTTGCCCCAGCTAGAGATCTCCCTGTTGTTCCTGCCACTGCCAGGAAGTCCTGAGTGCCAGTGGGATTGACAGGTGACCACCACAGCCCAGGAGCTGGCACTTAGTAGCGTGTACACACAAAGGAGTGTATTCCAACACTTCAGCACTTACTACTTCCATAAATATTGCCATGTTCTTCAGGTGTGTGGTGTTTCTATGCAATTTTTATCAGGGAATTCTTAGGGCAAATGGGAGGAATATACATCAATGCTGACTGAGAACTGGATGTTAGCTTTTGGGCTGAGTTCCCTAAAGAAGGATTCTTTGCTTCAGGCCATTTCTGCTGTTGAAGGACTAACACATTTCATGCAATTTTAATAATTGTTCTTAAAAATATACCACATTTTTAGGTCACTGATTTCTTCCTGGTGGAAAACTGAAATGCAAGATTTCCTGCAAGCTACTAGAGAATGAAAAGTCAATAGAAATGTAAAAATTTAGGAACAATAATCTGAACAGTGGGAAGATGGCTAAAGTCACTGTTTTGTTGACGGTTTTATTCCAAACCACCCCCCACCCCTTCCCTTAGCTTGGCACCTTTTATATAACTTACATTATCACAACTGTCTTTGTGCCAGGAGGAGTGAAGTACTCTCCTGTTCCAAGCTTCTGCTACTTTAGATAAGCCAGCAATAATTATTTCTGAGTGAAACAAAATTAACCCTCACAATAGAGCCTGAGTCCATAGCTGTGTTCCAATTTGGAAGTCATTTGTCTTGGGATACAAAGGCCCCAATTCCCCATAGTACCAAACTGGGTTCTCAGAGACTCAGAGTTATACTGGCAAACCAAAAATCTTAAACCCACTATTATAAATCTGTCATCACTGTTTTATTGTAACTCCACTGTGAGAATTATGTATTGGAAATAAGCATAGATGAAGCCTATTTCCCCATTTATTCCCAAACCAGAGTCACAGCTGCCTGGTACCTTTACAATCATAGGGGCTACGTCTGTGAATCAGGATTTTTTGTGGGCCTGCTTTGATACATACAGCCCAAAGCTTAAATAAGACACAAGAGAGGATCAGACAAAGAAAATAGAGAAAGAGGTAAAAAAGAAGGGGTAAAAGGGTGAAAGAAAAGGATGAGATGAAAAGCATAAGAGACAATGGGGAGGGTACTAAATGACCTCTTAAAGTCCCTGTTTCCTACAATTTCATAGCAGATAATAGAGGGTCTTGTTTTAGCAAGCTCCATTTCCAACTACACATTTTCCTTGCCTGTATATAGAGACAGTTTAGTGTTTCTATTCTGATGGAAAAAGTGCAACACAGCAGAAAAAAGGAATACAAAATGTGTTCTCTAGCTTTAGGTCAACACAGGGGAATGACAGAAGTTGTCATTTAAAAGTAACATTTGCTGAATCTCTAAGAAATTATAAAAAGTAGACATAATGACAGAAAAGGAAAATAACAGACAGCTCCAAAGAAAAATAAATAATTGTAGTTTCTGTCCTTTAAACTGTTTTTTGACAGTTATATATGCCAGCACATAGTATGATATATTTGTCTCAACCTGAGAAAGAGCAGTACCTGTGAAGAACATGTCAGGGTATACCCATCTTCATATTCCATAATCTGTTAACAAGTGCAGCTCTTCTGGCTGATAAGAAGCAGCATTTCTGTTGACCCCTCCCACTGAGGAATTCAGTAAAGCCATGGGGACAAGCGTCCTTTCCTGTATTAATACAAAGAAACTCAGAGAGCCAGCAATCCTGAACCAGGCATGCCAACCTGTATAGAGCTGGACATCTGTTGAAGGTGTGCTTCAAACCACAGTATAGACATACCCACCTAATTCTTCACACTCATGCATAAGTCACATTATACTGCTTCTGTGAAATCTAGCATTCTGCCCTTCCCAGATATCTGCAATTAGAAGTGAAGTAGGCAGACAGATGTTGAGCAAGCACCGAGACGTCACCATTCATCATCAGCCAGCAGATACTGAACTTGGCTGACTACTGCTCTCTTAGTCAGAGAGTTTGGCACTCTGTCTCTCAGCACTGGGTTTTTCACTCAGGATCTTAAACTGTACTAGGAGTTCACTCCATAAATCATGTAAAACAGGGGGATGGGAAAGGCTTCGCTTTTTGCCATCAAGCAAAGTTATAAGAATTTCAGACCTTTTACAAGTAGTGTTGCTGCTCTGTTTAAGTGTCACCTTTCATCTCTAGATAGCATCACTGCCTATTCAAAAGAGAAAAGGGCATTTGGCCAGCTATTAAATTGAATTCCTTTCCTCCATCCTGCATGTGCTCAGTCTTGAGTACAAAGCATAAAAAAACAAAACCAAAGGTCTAATAGATGGGACCATAAGGAGCTTCACATGCCATTTCTGAGTAAAACATCAAACAAAGACTTTCAGAAGCTCAGAAACATGTCATCATATGTGGTATTTCTCTTGTCAGCAGCAAAGCTGTCTCTAATGCACAGCACACTTAGCAAATCAAGAATGCTTCAGGCCAAATTTGGGTAAAAGCTAAAGCTTTGCCTCCCACAGGTTTTATCTGCAGCTGCTGAAGCAAACATTTCTACCTCCCCTCCCTCGCTGAAGGAGATTGTGTTTCAGAGCATTGTTTTCTGTAGACACTTATTAACCCTGTTGAATTTAGAGCAGGGGATTGCACTCAATATCTATTGATTAGCAGTGCTGCAGTAATCCTTAGGCTGTGGTCATTTTAGTCTCTTGACTAGGACTTGGTACACAGCAGTGCCCTTTACAGCAGACATTGATATGCATGTAAGGATGTGGGAGAGGCAGGGGGGAAGGTTAGCATGAAGTCAAGTGTTTATACACTACAGGAAATTCCTGGTGAGGTGATGGCAGCTTTTATCATAGCCTGACAGAGTCCAGGGTTTAAATCATACAAGCATGCATCAAATCAAAAACCTTCTGAAAACTATATTGGAAAACAGAGTCCATTATTCAGTGATTGCAAACAATAATAAGCTTTACCTGAGCAGAAAAAGAATAAAAAATTCCTCCAAGCTGATCTCCTCCAGTTAACAGTAATACGACAGAGTTTCCCGGATCATTTGTTTTCTCTCTTTGCTCTTCCTTTCTCCTCAGAACTGAATGTGTTTTGACACACCACCTATTTCCAGTAGGGAACTGCCTTCTCCAAAGCATGTCTCTTGCACTGCAGCCAAGCTACAAAGACACCTCTTTATTCAGAGTAGAGATTAACATTTTTTTTACATCTGTTCATTTTGTTCTTCTGCTAGCTTTGATTCAGCTTTGACTTCAGTCTCTGATTTACAAGCAGGGTTGGTGCACCTTGGGAAGAAGCTAGAGTATCCTTTCTGCAGCTGCCCACCATCTTTCCCCTCCAACTCAAGACACCTGCACAGCAGACACCAAATTAGAACTTACACAAAATAAAAAAGAAACTTCAATACCTTTTTTTATTTTATATTCCCGTCTGAAAACAATGGCAGTTCAGAACTGCTGATTCAGGAGCTGGATTTTTGATATGTGAGCATTGACTTCTAGGACAGGTGTAGGATAGACAGCTGAGGACAGAATTAACTTTAGCTAACTCCAAGTAAGTTTTGCATGAATGAGAGCCCTCTGAAAATCAAAGATATAAGAGTGTATAAAAATACATATTTTGGTTCTTGCATTTTTAAGAAAAATGCAGTTAAAACTTGCTCCTAGAATAGTTGGTATAGTAGTAATATGCAGTTGTGTCTGTGTATTTTTTCCTGAATTTCATAAGATCAGTTCAATGGATGGCCATGATTAAATGCCAGGGAAAATTAATAAGGTCTTTGATTATGCAATTGATTTTCTAGTGATAGGATGTGACTGGAACAATCCATCTGCCAGGGCATCATAATTTTTTTAATATTGAATTAGAGTACTGCTATAATTCTGGAACAAGAGTCATTTGACCTTCATGTTTCTGTCATCCACTCCTCTCTCTATCTTTTTCCTGTGTCTGAAGACAGCTTACTACAAATACTACCTGGAAAGGAAATAGTCTAGGATAAAAAAAGCATCTGAACATCATCTGACTATGGAGCTGCTTCCCATGGACTACAGAGTAACCAGGTTTTCCACCTGCTCAGTTATTAGTCCAAGGTACAAGTTACTGACATGCCCTTAGCTGGACTTTGTACCAGTGACCACAGCCCTCTGGGCCTGGCTGTTCAGTCAGTTTTTGACCCACCTTGCTGTCCACCCACCAAAACCACACCTTGTCAGCTTTTCTATGAGGATGCTATGGAGACTTGTCAGAAATCTTGTTAAATTGAAGGTAAATGGCACGCACTCTTCTCCCACCCTCCACCAAGCTGTCCATCACCTCATGGCACAAGGTTATCAGGTTCATTCAGCTTGTAAAGCAGGCTGCTGTGAGAGAATACTTCCACCTTCACAGGAGTTATAACAAGAGAATATGCTAACAGAGTGAATTACAAACACAGACATGCAAACTGCCTCCAAACAGCCTATATGTGCATGTATACTCAATGTACACTTTTGCTGCAGCTAAATTTAATTATACTCATTGTACTCTGGAAGTCATAGACTGGTATGTTTAGTGTATGATCCAAGAATAATGTTTGCTTTCTGTGAGGTAGTTTATGCCTTACTGGAGCCCTCATTGACAGCTTGTGGGTTTAAGGTCTCCATATAATACACAGGGAATAAAGAAACACTCAGAGTACAACAACAACAGAAAAAGAAACAAGGCCATAAGAACAGAATAAATGTGCTATTAAGTAACACAATGGCTCATCTTGTATAATATTCATTCAACAGCAGTAAGACATGGTGTTTAAGGACAGCACATGAGCCTGGTCATATTTTGTTCTCTCTTCCTGTCATATTTCCCCAGCATCTCAAAATGCTACATTAGGGAAATTAGAGCTTGCAACGTTTCTTAGTTCCTCCATGTCAGAACCTGCTGTCCATAAATCTGTCTAAATCCTCCTTGGCCCTGCCATTAGTATCTGCCTTACAGCTTCCTGTAGCAACAAATTCCAAAACTTTTCTACCCACTTTTTAAAGATGTACTCTCTTTATCTTTTCTAAAATTACCCCTTTTTAGTTTTATTGAGTGTTCCCTGACTCATGCAGTAAGAACTGAAGCAACAGTTAATTCAGATTGTCCATTGCTTTTGTGATTCTGTAAACTTTCTTCATATCCCCATACAGATTTCTTTCAGCTTTCTTTTAGTTCCCCTTCCCAAGACAGCTGCTTCACTCTCTTGACAATTTTAGCTGCCTCTCCCTCTGCCTTTTTTGCACTCCACAATAATCCTTTTCAGATGTAGTGGCTAGAGATGCAAATAAATGGTTTTTCGTAGTGTCAAAATGGTGTCTTCTGGTTTGTTCTGGATGCTTAACCTGACAATGTCCAGCATCATGATGACATTTTGGCTGCTGCTGTATATTGAGTTGCTAATTTCAAAGATGTATCTAAAAGTGAGTCTAAGGTTTTTTTTTTTTTTTTGCAGAGCAGAAACTGCCAGGTCTGAGTTCTGAGAAGAAAGACAGGCTAATGAGCCAGGCATGATTTATAGGAAAGCTGATCCTTAGAACCAAAACTGAACAAATCAAGACAAGACAAACTGTGCTATCCTGACACTCAACAGCCCACTTCATTCCTCATTCCTGCCTGTAACCCTGTAACTCTCCTATGTTCTCCTGATCATTCTGCATAGTCAAAATAATGACCTAAGCCATGCACCACTCTTCCTTCTGACACCCCATTTCCCCATTCCCTTACTTCTCTTATCCATTTGCCATACATCCCACTTTCCACTAGCAAGCCCTGAAACCAGGACACATTACTGATGAATCCACCATACCAAGTCCAGACTCCCACAAAATGCCTCCTCACAACTCTTTCCTCTTGCCAAGATTCCAGCCCTTTAGTTCATAATTTGTTCCAACTTTGGGCTGTACATTCCCTATACTTTCCCTAGATCTTGGGGCCTTCCCAGAGTATCCAATTCAGTGCTTGATGAACAATACAATGGATGTTAAAGAGCATGCAGCAAAACATCTTAAGAGCCATTTGTTGCTGCCTTACAGATCAGGAAGTTAAAGATCATGGAATTGTCATGGAAGATCAAACCACCTCTTCCATGACAATTCTCTGTCCTATCCCAGAAGTTTCCTTCTATGGAAGATCATTGAAAATTGCTTTTGCTTTTTCCATGAGAAAAGTGAGCTGCCTCCAGTGTATTCCAGATGTTCAAGCCATTGATCCCTGTGTCTGTTTGCACCTGTCTCTATACAGAAAGTAGAGAATATATTCAGAGATGGGTTGATGCCCACCTCAGGTGACTGACCTCTTTTGCCTACTTAGGTCCTATAAAGTCTGTAGCCGAGTCACAGAGATAATGTAACTCTTAACTTATGCTTATAACACACCCTGGGCTTAGGGAAGCCATCCTGAAAGACCAGAGGATTGTGCTTTCCCTGGGGACCACTCAACATGCACAATAGGGAACATTTTCCCGGCTGAAATGGACTAGAAAGGGAACTGGTGGTAATCAGGATGCCAATAGCACTGCTAGGGTAGGATAAGGAGATGATGTGGCAAAAGAAGGTTCTGCAACACTTCCAGTCTAATTAAGTAGTGAGAGTTGCTGAATAAAACAGGGCAAAGTGCTACAGCTAACAGAATTTAGCATGTCTGGTCTTGCAACCAGATGTCTGAGACTTTGTGGTGATTTCTTCTGAAGCTAACTGCTTTTTGTAATACGTCTTCCATCATTTTAGTGAAAGCAGCTGATGCAGTGAATAAGATTCAGACATTTATTTCTCTGAGGTGTCAAGTAAATCTGTCTATTACAAACACATTCTGTTTGATCTTCTTGCTAAGTAGCATCGCCCTCTTTTGGGGTTGGTTGCCTTGCCCCTGCTTTGTCACAAGCTTTTGTAAGGAGATACCCTTGATCTCCTAGCAGTATCTATACTTGTTTTTGAAGTAGGGTCACAGAAGCTCTGACTTGTGTGTGACTCCTGCATGGCAACTCAGCTGCTCAGATGGCCACTTCCTCCACAAACATGGTATCTGCAAGGTATAGTACCTAACATCATTGTGGACTTACTTAAAAATAAGAGAATTCATCCTTACTTAAGACTGGCATTTACTTCTTTATTGTGAAATAATAAATGCAATGGATCATGCCTGATCTGTAATTCTCTCTTTGAGAAAATCAGAACAGTTTTGGGCATTTTTGTCAGTTCCATTTGTTCTTCTTGTTTTCTAAGTCTTTTCCATGCATTCACCTTTCAGTAATCTTTGGTGATTATCATCAGGTAAGGAAGTAGGTAAGGAATTCACAGGAAATTATTAAAGTATATAGAAGAACTGAAAAATTAATATAAAAGTTCCATATATACATTTTTAAAACAATAAGTAATTTTCCTCTTTCAGAATATGTTATGCTTTAGCTATTCAAGGTGAAGAGCAATAAGCTAAATGAGGGATTTTTCCACACTTCATACCTGAAGGATTCCTCTGCAATTTACCACTGACTACTTCAAGGGACTGTAGGTCTGATTTAGAATATAATTCCTGTGTGCAGAATAACTGAAAGTTAAAATCCAGATCTCGACATGCAGTCAACTCCTACACTTGCAGCAGCAATGTTTATTTTAATACTTATAAATCTAGTGACAACATAGTGGCAGCTTACTTATAGTCTCAGCACCACAGGAAAAGTTCACCTCTGAAGAGTAGAAGGATGGAAACCTAGGCTTCAACTGTGTCAAAATGTCCCAAATTCAATTTTCAGAAAGTTTTTGTCATCTTTATCTCCATCCATTGACACATCCAGAGTTTGCAAGCATTTTATTGATTCCTCAGTCAGATATATGAAGTACAGTTCTATGTATTTTTCCCTACAAAATGAATGAATACTCTCAGTTTATATATCCCTAAGACCGCACCTGTTTCATGCTACACAGTAAGTACCACTGTGTGGAAAATCACCACCTGACAACCAAACAGCACGTGGGCTTTAGAACAACTATTACAGAAAAATCTTGCAAAAGTAAATTATTTTCATTTAAGTGAAAGAAATTAATTTTGTTTCACAGTAATAACACATTCAGGAGTTGCAAAGACATCTATGCATGAACAAGTTTAAACTGCTCCCTAAGTGGTAGTAGAAGAAGGCCAGCTGAACAAAATAACACAATAATAATTTCTACTCAAAAAAAAATATATCATGCAGCTTGTATTTTAAAAGCAAGCCAAACTCTCACTGCTCAGGGTTTTTCCTGCTGTCTCTATTTCTCCAAATTTGGGGTTTTCTGGGCTTGGTTTTGCTTTTTTAGATTTTTTTCAGCACTTTTGTTTGGTTTCTATTTTCTTAGTGCAGAATGGGGATAATGAGGAGGAGACTTCCTGTCTTTATACTGGGGTAAATGTAGGAATGGGGACCTGAAATAAAGTTGGTCTTTCCTAGTGATTTATATCAAAGAGCAGTTTGTCTTCTTGAGAGTGTGACTCCCAGCTAAGTGTAGTGCTGGAAAGAAGGAAAGCTAGAGCTGGTACAGAAGATGGATGGTCAGTAGGTTTGTGCCTCTTCCTGCTTCTTGAGACTCAGGCAAGGAATTCCTGGTTTAGGAAGGTCCATTCTCTTCTCCCTTTTGCAGCCTTACCCAAAACCTCATGTAGCCCATGTCAGACCACAACCATAGTACCTGGCAGATTTTTAGGCACCTGGTAGAAGTAAATAGTGCTTTGGACTCTTCTGCTTTGGGATGGAGTGTACAGCAAGGTTGTCTTCTCCTGGGGCCAAGGTAGAGTTGTGACAGGCAGTTTATGATCCAGGAGAAATTTCCCGTTGGTGATAGCTATATCTCTAAGAGACAACATATTTTGCTTCATACGTAGATACCTCAAATGTTAATTTCTATGCTTTTGTTTTTCTATGCTTAACATGTCCTTAATTATTATGCCAACTTTGTGTTCATGAAAGTAAGAATTGTGCACACAGCTACCACTATTCATTAAGGGAACAGATGGCTTAGAGTATATATTAACACTACTGGTGTAAATCCAGCCAACTGAATATAGATTGAAAGCTATTTACATCCAATACATTTTTAATGATTCCTGTATCAGTTTGATAATGATATCAGTTAATGAGCTGACTGAATACAGATCTAGTTCCTACCTCATAAATTTTTTACCCTCCTGTACACTAATTGGCAAAGTTAACAGGTTGTCCTAAGAACCCTAACTGAATCTTGATTTTGTTGAGGTTAAAAGACTAGAAAAATCATGATGTATTAGGAGACTGAACAAAATACAACAAGGCAGTAGGTGTGAGAAGTTTTCTTTAATTTTTTCAAAGCTTTGGATACCGTCTGTCACAGTGTCCTTCTGGAGAAAATCCAGCTAGACATGTGCACAATACGGTGGGTGGTCACTGCCTGGAAGGATGGACTAAAAGCATTGCTCTATTGGGACAACATCAGTCTGACAGCCAGCCACTACTGGTGTTCCCCAGGGATCAATTTTAGGGCCAGTTCTTTACAATGTTTTATCAATGACCCGGATAAAGGAGTTGTGTGCACACTATGCAAATTTGCTAACAACACTAAATTAGAAAGAGTTGTTGATTCCCTCAAGACCTTACAGAGAGATCTTGATAGATAACACAGGGCAACCACTGACTATGTGAAATTTAACATCCAAATTCCTCACTGACAGTGTAATCCTGGCTCCTGCACAGACAACCACACACAAGAAATTTGAAAACCTCATCCTATTAAATACAAAGGTAAAAAAAAAATTGGAAACAAACGGAGAGAAGAAAGGAAGTACTTTTAATTATTCCTTAAGTATATTTAATTATTCCACAGTATAATTTTCAATTCCCTAAAAAAATAAAGAGATTAAACCACTTAGGTGAGGGGATGTATGCCAGCACCGGGTAAGCAAAGCCTGGTCTTGGCTTATGGAAGTTCCTTTGACAAGACTCTTAAGTGAAAGTAGAAGGCAACAGAAACAGCCATAGGGAGGTCCCTGCTTCTGGACCCTTAAACAATTGGTATTCCAGGAAATCCTGCTTCAGTTTATCTTTAAATATATTACATTAATATAGTATATTAATATTTCCATTAGTGCCCAAGTTTTTTCCTCATTGACACTTCCCCCACGTCATTCAGAAGCTGTTGATAAGGCCTATTGATAATAAATAACCATAAAGAAAGAACTGCACTTTTATTTCTCAATTCAGCTGTTGGAAAGAAAAATGTTAAAAATATATATTAAATGCTTCTATTCATTTGCAAAGATGGTATAAGAATGAACTTAGCCTTCAGGTGCACTCTATCTTTACAAGGGAATATTTTTACTTCATGATCAAGATCTTACCACCCTTTATAATATCACATTATATAATGTGATATATAGTATCACATATAACAGATGATATTGATAATATCACCTATTATATAGTCACAAATTGAAATCTATAGAGATCAACACTACTAGGGTTTCTGAATCCTGGAATATCTGTTCCCCCTGTAATAATTAACTATTTGACTTGTTTAATTTAATGAATATTTAGCTTTCTTGAATCTCCATTTTTGCCTCCTTATTTTCATTATGATTACACATTTATCTTGGTATTGTTACAGTCATCTCTCATCCTGCTACACATTTTTCTTTGTCTTATCCATAAAATTTCACAATCTGTATCTGTATAAAACAAGTATATTTGCATATATATATGTGTGTGTGTGTAAAAATTATTAAGTATTTGGAATAAATAAATATAGGATTTTTCCAGAACACTCAATTGAGGGAATATTGTTCCTCAATTCAATAATTTTCTAATCAGTCACATAAACTCTTACATTTTAAAACAGAATTTCTTCAGTTTCACTGTTCCTTTAGATGTCCTTGGTATGTCTACTAAAAATCTACCTTCTTGGCTTTTATACAATTTTAGCTTCCGGCCAAAGATTTTGAGAAATATAAAATAACAATCACCTTGCCATAATTTCTGATCAATACTCTGAAAAATAAAAGAATGAGAACATTTTTACTATTTTTACATCAGCACAATATAGATTATTTAATTAAATATGGACCTTTTCCGACTTCAATATGTATTTTTAACCACACCAGCCACACATTCTACAATAATTGATTCTTTTTTTACCTTCACTGGACAACATGCCTTTCAATTGATAAAACTGATCAGTACCTATATCAAATTGTTCTGAATTTTAGTATTGATACTTTAATAAAATAAAAAAGTGTTAACCAGGGTGATATTGAACAACAATTAAGCAAATACCTTGTTTTTATGTAACTGCTCTTTACAAATTTTAATTTTGGAATGCAAAGCCTATCCCTTTAATTATATGCCTATTATCGGGGGATACAAAAGTGTATATTAAATTAATGAAATGGATTACCTTGGTTACACAGTGGTTATTAACAGGAAGAGCTCCCAGTTTTCATATTATGTACATCAGTAACTTTAATTGCATTAGGCTGAGCTAGGAGAGCTATTTTAGGAGCTCTAAAGCTCTCTTATTTTCAGCAGCACAACAATTTCTGCTGGCTTTTTGCCTGTTGTAGTTCAGTTTCTGAGGGTTCCCTCACAAATGCTAACTTATTATTTCTGTCAGTCATGCTTTAGCAAACACGGCCTCATTAAAACTGCCCTAAAGTGGCTTCAGTTTTGAAAATTCTCCCTTGATGTATCCACGAGACAACTGGTGCTGGAGGGCTGTTTCTCACATTTGGGTTAAGAGATAAGAGTGTCGCAGAGTCTGAATGTACAAAAGACCAGTTTTGGGGCCAACAGCAGTAAAAATGATGGACTGTGATTAGCTCAGGCTTTGTAGGACAGGATACAAAACTGCCTATGATATTAAAAGTATGAAACAAATTAGCTTTTAAATTATGGTTTGCAAGCACTGATACACGAGTGTAAAATCAATTAGCTGTCAGCTGTTGGTTAATAGTGATGCAGTGACCTGCCTTGCTCCTGCTGGGAGTTGTGAGATGAGATCTCCAACAGGGAAGGCACAGTGGTTTTTTTGCTAATAGTGGTATAACCTGCTGAAGTCACTTTATCAGAAGCTCTTGGAAATAGAAGGCAATGTTTCTGAAATAAGTGACTATTAGTGAGATCCCACACTGTAATGCACAAGTTTCTGATCTTGTGCTAAGGTAAGGGGGCCTGATTGAAAAGATTTCCCAGGGCTTGATTTTAAGAATGAGGCAGATTTATTCATCATGTTACTTCAGGGCAGACACTTGTTTCTAGCTTAATCTGTCTGTCTGTATGCACGGAGAGTGTCACTCCAGTGACCCCACGGATCTGCTGCGTTACAACAATGTATACCTGTAAATTTAAGACCATTTCCCTTGGAGGTGAGTCAGGTGATGCTTTCCACAGGTCGAGGTGTGGGGGAAGAACCACATAATGAAGGAGGTCTGTGGGGACTGAACTTGAGTTGTTACATTCTCTTATCCAAGAGCATGTTCTGGGAAACATGCAAGGATTCAGAATACATGGAGAGAAAGCAGCCTTGACCCAAATCTTGTAGTAAACCAGGGGTGTTTTCATACAATTCTGAGCAGGTGGAGATCCCTCTAAGTGCTGTTTCCATAAAACTGACACATTTGCCCAATTCAAATGTGTGAGCTTCAAACCCAGGCACAGATTACACATTTTACCTTTTGTCACTGACTTAGACACACATCAAAAAGAAAGGAGTAAAATGGGATATAGCTTTAGAAATGGATGTTATTCTGGATAAACTCCTGAATTGCATCCCAAATCACATAGGATGTAAGGACTGAATTGCCTATCTACAGTTTGTTTTTATTTGGCTAGGCAGTTATACAGCCTTATTGTCATAGCATCTCAGTAAACCAGAAGATTTAGTTTTGCCTCATAACCTTGGGCTCTAAATTGTGTACAAATGGGGAACTTGAACTCAGTTGCACAGAACACTGAAGAAATCTACTGTGAGAAATGAGAAAGATTTAAGTGCTGAAGTTGGAAACTGCCGAAATGTTAACTCATCAGTAACTTGCAGCTCAATCTCTTTTTTATTTCTTTTATTCTTTAACTGAATGACAAGAGTCCTGTTACAGACCACATAAACAGCCTTCTGGGAATACGGAAAGCATAAAATATGTATGTGTGTGTATATATATATATATACATGTATGTACACACACGTATGTATGTGTATGTGAGAAAGTTATCTACATGCATTTATGGACAGTTACATTAAATATAGAAATACACTTTGTGATTTCTTCAATCATATAAAATGGAAAAACCAAAACAAACGGAAAACTCATATCAGCACCTGCCACTGTAATACTTCCTTTCTTCACATGTATCTGTAGAGCCTTTGTTATAGATATAGCTCAGGGACACGTGTGCAGGGGACAGGTACTGATCCATTTAGAGGGGTGAAGTCAGGATGGTGTAATTTAAACAGTGATATCACAGAAGGCAGGTCTGGCATTGCTGGGCCTGCATGGATGATGGATGGTTCTTGGCATGCATGGCTGGTCTGCAAAAGAGGAAGAACTAAACCAAAGGAGAAGGATGAGAGAACAAAGAGGTTGTGCTAAGTCACTGCCCCAAGGGGAAGGAATGGTGAGAGACCTCTGCTTAGGGATGGGGGAAAGAAGATAAATGAGCACAGGTACACAGAGAAAGAAATATGTGAAAAGACTGAATGAGGGACAAGAAGAAAGATGAGTAGGCTGAGTGGTGCCAGCAAAGTTGAACATTTTGGGGTGACAAAACTTATGGAATCTGCCTAGAATATGAGAATCTCAGAAAGGACCAGTGTGATGGGTTGACCCTGATTGGATTCTCGGTGCCTACCAAAGCTGCTTTGTCACTCCTCAGCTGAGCATTTGGCATTGGCTCTGTTGGACATGGGGGAAGCTTCTGGAAGCTTCTTACAGAAGTCACCCCTGTAGCACACCCAATACTAAATCACACGAACCTGGTACATACCACACCTTACATCTGTAAACCAAGTCTTTAAGAATTAATGGTAAAATCCATGTTAATCACACATTATTTAGATGCTTCACTCACATCAACAAAAAATATTTCCCCACATCAAATTCACAAGAACGTTATCATAATGAAGCAAAAGTGGACAATTCACCTCACTTCAGTTTCAACAACAGATATTCTCCATGGTTATTCTACTTTTTACTCTCTAGATATGTTGAGTCCATGTTTTGCCTGTTAAATCTCTATATTGCTAATGTTATCTCAAATTCCTCATGTCCCATATTGGACAAGAAAAAAGATAGTGGTGAGTTGACCTTGGATAGATATCAGGTGCCCCCAAAGCTGGTCTATCACTTCTTTTTTCTGCATGACAGGGGGAAGAAAATAAGATGAAAAAAACCCCAACTTGTGGATCAAGAAAAAAGAAGTTTAATATAGCAGAAGAAAAGGACATGCATGGAAGTAAAGAAAAAACAAAGACTTCTTCTCCTCTTCCCATCAACTGATGTCCATCTGCTTCCCAGGAAGCAGGGCTTCAATACATAGTAGCTGTTCCTGACGACAAATAGAAGCACAGTAAAACAAATGCTCTCTCCTCTTCTCCTCTTTTCTCTTAGTTTTTATGGCTGAGCAGACATCATATGGCACAGAATATCCATGTATTCAGAGTGAGTTAGCTGTCCTGGCTATGTCCCATGTCCCCTCCCAAGGTCTTGCCCACCCCAGCCACCAGTGAGGCTGGAGTGATGGAGAGGCAATCATTGATGGTTCCAGCACTGCTCAGCAGACACCAAAGCACTGGTGTGAGATCAGCACCTTTCCAGCTGCCAATGCAAAACACATGGGGAAAATTACCTCCATCTCGCCAGATTCAGGACAACAACAATATAGGATTCGAGAAAATTTGGGATAAAAAATTGCTTTCCAATATAATCTTTGCATTGAGAATTTGTTAGCAATGCTTGTAACCACTGACAAACCAAGGACAACCAAGAACAACATGACTGTGTTTTTGGATCCTCAAACTTCAGGTTTTTGTTCTTGTTTTCCTGTCCGTCTTACTAGTAATTTCAAGTGACATTTAAAATAAATTAGGAGATGACTGCTGAACAATGCTTATAGGTATTTGAGGTGTTGCCATTGTCAGAAATGACAGCATGCAGACATATCAGGATTGTTCAGAAAGGGAGTTCTTCAGCATAAAAATTATGTGTGTTTTTAAGGTGCCAATTTTGGCAGCATTAAAGCAACACTAGCATGTTTTCTTGCAACCTTTGGCAGAGGTCATACAAGGCCTCCGAATTTTACCATCACTTTGATAATGCTTGCAGTTGAATTTTTAAACTAAAGACAGTCCACATGCTATCATTTCTGTTCAGTTTCAGAACTTATTTACTGATAGACAGTCACACTTAGATTAGAGCCATGACTGAACTGTCCCTGGCATCAGTAGAACCAGGGCTGCCCCCAAGCCTGGTCCATCCTTTGGTGCTGAAGACAGGTATCACACAGCCAGCCAGATTTCTTCTAGAAACCTTGGTAACCTCCTGAATTCTGCCTGTTTTGAAAAGTCCTTGGCTCAGGGAGATACCTGAACTGAAAGCAAATATCTTTGCACCATCTAGAAGGGCCAAAGCTGTGCCAAGGTGCATGTTAACAATTAAATGGCATGGAGGATCCCAAGCCACTGCCTGGACCTTCAACAGGAGCCTTGCTTCTTGCTGGAGAAATAGCCCAAGTGTTACTGTCTCCAATTTGACAGTATCCTTGTACAGATCAGGCTATAATTTTAATTTTTGTGGCAAGAACACAAAATCAAACACAGAGCTTAGAGTGCATTCAGCTCATGGGGAAAATGGCACACTAGAAAAAAATAAATCGCTTTGTTTGAGCCAATGTCCTGTCATGTCTGTCAGCAATACCCTTCCAGGTATTGGATGGGAGGCCTGTAGCATTTATTTTAAAGGATAAGCCATTTTCCTACTACATTTCCCTTTCACATTTTACAATGTCTAAGGTTATGTCTGAACTACAGCTAAGCAGGTAATTGCTTCTGCACTTGCTTACAATCTCTATTGTACTTTGTAATGTATTTTGGGAACCTTGGGGGATGAAAATTTCTATATAAAAGTTCCATATGTAGAATGCAGTTTGTTTTAATAATATAGTCAAATCCTGAAAGGGTCACAAATAAGTATCTTCTTCATCTAATGCTTTCACAAACCTTTTCCCTCCCTGTTCATTTGAGTAGATGCTTACACAGCTTTACATTATTAAAGGAAGGAATTAAATAAGTTTTGAGATCCCTACCATCCTATGAATCGTGGTGTTTGATCCTCTGAAGGTACAAGATATATCCTTTGGGTTGTACTTTCCTGCAGTACTTTCAGTAGTGTTTGTCTACATTAAGGTATTTGACAGATTTACCAAGCTTTTTATTTTTGTGTTTCATTTACTAGTGCTACAGGCAAAAAACATTTTTACAAATTAGATTTATATGCAGAAAACCACTTATCACAAATGAGTATGGGCTGATACTTCTATTTGTACATTTAAAATCCATGATCTACTGAGAATACATACCATAAAGGGTGTCTAGCAAGACAATTTCTCCACCCTTGCCTTCCAGAAAAATTGTTTATTTGACAATGTGAACCCATGACTCTGTCCATTTTTCAGAATATCAGACAGAGGACTGCTGCTCTCAAAAATCTTTGTCATTTCTGCAAACTTGGTCATGTCTTTACCTTGGTGGCCTATAAAACAGGACAGGTGAGTTATTGCATCCATGTGCCTTCACTCTTGGCTCACTCCCATGCAACATCCACACTTGGATGCCGACGTTGCTTTAGATAATGATTGCTCTGAGCATGACTCAGTCACAGAGGCTTTGAAAATTCATTCCCCTAAAACAATCAGTCTTTGGCTTCTTAGCTTGACACAGCCAGAGTGTTGAGAAGAGATTATTACTGCGGCCTGAACAGGATGAATTGGGAAATGTCCTTTTGTAAAGAAAAGCATGCTCAGTGATAATCATAATCTCTTCTGATCAGGAAGGGGCTATCACAATAGTGTGGCCCAAGAGTTAAAGAGCTTATTTTCTAAATCCCTTCATCCTTTCCAGAACTGTGAGACAGTGACAGCAAGTCACTTAACTCTGTCCAGCCACAGCTGTGTGGGTTTTGCATAATTAATTATTTATACCAAGGCAGACACAGTAATTAACTTCCAGATGAATATGATATTCTGATCAGAAATGCTTTGCATTTTAGCCGTCCCTCAAGCAAGTAACTGTCAAAGCTGGACTGTTTGACAGAGTGGGTCCTGCCAAAACCCCTCCCAGACATCTGTTCTCAGACAAAAAGAACAGATTCTCAAAGCAGCGCTTGCAGACATTGCGTCGTTTCAACAGGCAAAGAATAACCAATTCACAAATTCAGGCTAATTTTGTCTGATTTCAAGACAGTATGCCAAACCTTGCAAAAAGCCAGGACCTGTTTTTTCAGTCGTAGGCACCGATGCAAATTGAGTGTTTCCTCATGGAAATCAATGGTCCACACTGATGTCAGGCAGGTGCAGGTTGGGAATGAAGCCCAAGGGATTTAATATGAGGTGGGTTTAAAGAGAGTTGCCAATTTTTTGATTTTCTTTGTTTTGGTGAACAGAAACTAACAATAACCATCAGCATTACAATAATACTGAATGGCTTACTTGCTGTTACTGCTGTCTGCAGCATAATAGTAATTCACTGGAGTATGAATTTTACGCTAAGGCAAATTTATGCTGATTTTTTCCCCCCCTATTTCTCCTTTCTAGCAGAAATTTGTATGAATCACTAAAGATTGTGGCTAAACGTTCAAAAACAAAGATAGGAATTGACACCCTGAATGCATACACCACAGATAGACCTGACTGCAAATTGCATTTTTCTGTTGTGATTTCTGTTTTACTACCCATATAATCACAGTGCTTTAATGCTGCTTGCTGACTGCAATGGAAGTGGAGATGATGGCTGCAAGAAAGATGTTACACCATAACAGAGACAAAGCCATCCAAATGGATGTACATATGTTTTATAATGCACAGTTCACTGACCATCTAGGAACTAGGAGCATGGCTGCTGGCTTGGGATGTCATTTGACACCCCAGGGTCCTGAAAGGACATACCATTCTTCAAGAGCAGCTTAACCTCCGAGATGGGAGGGAGTCTAAGACAGCTGGGGAAGGACAGACACTGGTCAGCCAGACCCCAAATACTCCTCGAGTCTGTAGTTTAGCAGTAGGAATGAGATGATCAACCAAGAACAGGCATCCCTGCTCCACCACCTCTCCAGATATTCTTTGACATGGTGTTGGCATCCATCTGACCTTCAGTGGGCTGGGTCAGCTTGCTTAACTTGCTGATACCCCTACCGCCACTTTATGTCATTGTTGGGTCAGTTCTTTGCTGGTTTGACTCCTAAAACAATGCCATGGGTTTGCAGCAAGTACCAAACCAAAGAAATAGAGCGAACGAGGAGAGGCATTTGTCAGACTGGTTTGTTTTACCAAGCTGTGCCCCCCAGAAAAGATGGAGAGCATAGACACACAGCCAGACTTCAGCAGCAATGGACAGAGAGACTCTGCTAGGGGTGCAGAGGAGGCTGTGTGGAAATGGTTTCAACCCATAAAGTCCTTGAGAGCTCCTTAGTCAAGGAAACAAGGATAGAAGGAGCTATTTCACAGGGTCCAGAGAGCACAAGCAAATTTATTTACAAGCCATTCTTTAATCTCATTCAAGTGCAAATTTTAATTTTTACCTATTCCTTAATTGCTACAGTTGCATCAATAAAAGTTTTGTAGTGCTCATCCTTAAGACCAGGAGACCAAAGCCAGCTCAGTGTTGTTCACATTGGCCTGAGACTATTCCAGCCAGCAAATACATGAGTTAAACCATATACTTGTTAAAATGCACAAAAAGAGAGACAAAGAAAGCTAAGATGAATAAACTTGCGCATATCTAGAGTGATCTAGAAATCTTACTTTAGTTCAACACAGGAACTCAAAAGACCCTGGGATGCACATCAAGGAGCTGGAATGAAGGCCTGTGTGCAGGTTCTGTTACAGCTGCCCAGTGACACATTATTTTCCCATCCTCTGAGATGTGTGGCAGTGGTAACCTGGACTTGATATCACAGAGTTTTAATCAGGATGGCAATTCATATATTGCTGCTCCTCAGTCCCCCTGCATGTTCAACACACACAATCCTCCTCTGGTGACTGCTACCTTGGACATGCCAAATGTGGTGAGAAGGAACCATGTGAAAACTCTGCACTATTTAGTGACTGTAAAGTTCAATAATGCATGCTCCGTTTTGTGTGACTCATTTCTAAACACAGTGAGGACACTTAAGGCTCTCCAAAATATCTGGCAAGGTGAAAAAGTAAATTCTTTAATACCACTAGCCTCAATCTCTCATCTCCAGACATCGTTATCACAGACGACCATCTAACAAAAACACACTTTACGTTTGAGTGTCAAGGTCACAGATTTGCAGTGATGAAATCTAAACCACTATTTTCAAGCATTTGTATTCTACTGTCTTTTCAATATATCTTTAAATTTTCTCCAATGACATGTTTTTTAGAGAAGTTGGTTTGCAAATTAAGCACCTGGTTTCCAGTGTCAGTCCTGTTCATTTAGATTACATTGTGATGGACATGGAGCACATGCCTAAATGACTCCCTAAAGATTTTTACTGGAAAATAAGACAGGATTTTTTTCAGCTTTTATAATCCATATCTTACTTGAAAACGAAGGATTTGGCCATAGAAATAATTTTTTCAACACATCTTTGCAATTTTTATGAACTTAAATAGCGTTAATCTAATGAGAATAGTAAAAGGGAAGACTTCTTTGCAATGACAGCTCTCCTTGCAGTAAATGCTCCAGGATTATCCCTGTTCCTACAGAACATAACAGAAGGAAAAATCAGCCTGCTAGTTTGAAACTGTAAAGAATTTTACACAGTTTGAATGTCAAGGCTATATTCTTGTATTTATTGAAAAAATATTAAAAATCGCAGATTTCCAATACTGAGTTCAATACATACCTTGGTAGCTTCTACTTTCATTATCAGAGAGTTAAAGAAGCCATATTTTGAAATAAGACATTTTTCCAAATATTATTTTGCTACAAGAGAATTCACATGGCTAACATCTTGCATGTTTTTGGAAGTGAGATAATTTTGTATACATTTTTTTTTTCCAGAAAAGGAGCAAAGTCATACAAGCCAGGAGAAGAAAATAGATGATGACTGATTTTTTTAAAGGCTCCGGATAGTGATTCAGTGTGCTGAATTCAGGAAAGCTGAACCAGTCACAAGTCATAGAGAATGGGTAGAACCATGATCCAGTATGCCAGTTCTCAAACTTTTTTTTATTATTGTTAATAGTAAGTATCATAACTCTATAACCATCCATCAGTCCAAATGCTCTCTTTTCTGGCTTTCTTTTCAAGGCTTGCTAAGCCAGCAATTTCAGAAGCAATATCTCCTGCAAATTATTCTGCACCTGGCAGTACTGCATGCAGCCAGAGCTGATGGGTCAATGAAGTGTGTGGGAGAGGAGCAGGCAAGATTCTTTCACTGCCATTTGCTCAACACCAGTGCAGTGCCAGTGACCCACTGAAGTGTGAGGGGACAATCATCCTGCAAGTGACCAGCGTGGGGGAGAGAAGGAAGTGGCATTCCCTCTGCAGCATAAACTATGCTCACACCACGATCAATTAAACGAGAAACAGATGATGATGGCAGATCAGTAAGCAGGAAAAGCAGAAACTCATGGTTGTTATCAGGAAATTTAAACACATCAAATTCAGTGTTGTCTCTAATGTGTCTCTTTTCTGAAAGCATAGGCCCTGAAGGAGCAAGTCTTTGCAAAGGAGAACAGTACTGACTCCATTTTGTCCAAAGCATCACTTTGCAGCACAGAGATACTATTTTTTCCCCCTGAAGAATATGAAAGCACATGAGAGAACAATTAATAGTGAAAACCCAGCAGGGCTGCTGAAAGCAAGTATGCACAGCGTGCTCCCCTGTTGCTTCTGGACTGGCTGTAGCCTGTCAAATGCCTGGAAATGGAGCTTTCTTGAGCCTTTATTAAGATTCATAGGAAAAGCAGGCCCCAAACCCAGCATCAGCATGAAGTATCTCAGCCTCCTCTCTGCCACAAGCACAGCCAGCACATCTGGCTCAGACTCTAGAGGGGAATGAAGAAACTGGGCGGGTGTGTAAAGTGAATCTGTCAGCATTTACTTGCATGACAATCTGCCATGTAGAGTACGTGCCATGCACAATGCAATGCTCTCCAGAGACCAGTCCCCTGCTACACCCTGCCTGCATGCAAGTACACTCACATTTCTCACATCTGTGCCAGAGAAGGACTGCAAAAACACATATGGGGTTCACAAAGGGCTGAGTTGTCCATATAGGACAGAGGTGATTTCTTTTTTCCCTCTTAATGCTCATTTGTAGGACCCATAGCAGCCTTAAATTCCATCGCTTCTGAGGCGCTGCTGAAAATCCCAAGCCTCTCAAGTACAGATATTGTAAACTTTGCTCCCTCACTTCTGTTTATTTGACAATCTGATTAATTATTACTGGTTCAGGCGAGTGTGTGTGCACATGCATCTGTATACTTATATAAGACTTAAGGATACATGTGCACTAACTCATTCCAAGTACACCTACAAGCACATATTCCTTTCTGATAAACTGAATAATCTCAAATCCCAAAATAATCTCTCTGATTCTCTGTTTTCGTGCAACTTTGCATAGACTTTTACAGCAGGGCAAACACAGTATAAATCAATGTAACAATTTATCATTTCACACAAAGATGCTTTTCACTACCTGAAGATACAAGCAGTACATTTGTGGAACATGAAAAATAGAAAAGTTGTTATCATGCAGAGCCCAAATAGATGTAAAAGTACTCAGGAAGTACAAAAGTCGCTTCCTGGGCTTTCTTTCTGAAGCACTTAAAGCAAGCCTGGCTCCCTGTGGTCACCTCAACACGACACCAAGAGCTGGGTGGAAGAGGCAAATGCAAGATGCTTGTCGAACGAGTGGGAGAGCAAGCAGAGCTCCTGGATAAAAATGGATCTGTTATTCCTCACATTTCCACACTTGTAACTCTCAAATCTGGATTTTTAGTTTTAAAAAAGTGCTTCATTTGCAACAGATTTTTCAGATAATATGGGTGTGTAGTAAAAATACTGGGGTTGTGGGTAATAGGGGACAGAAAACCATTAAATTCTACCTGTGAAGATAAGAGCCAGAGTTATTTACTGAGCACCTGAAGGCTGCTGTGGTGCCTGCCGCGAACCTTAGCTAGGTTAGTTGGTTAGGCACACCAGTTCCTTGGCTGTGCAAGTGACAATTTCAGCTCAGCACACAGAGGGCCAGGTGCTGTGTCTGCATCAGTCTGTGGACGGAGCGACACACCAGCCCCAGTGCCGAGTTCAGCACTACCACCCTTGGCCAGGTGCTCTTTGGTGCTCTCTGTGCTTGCCTGGATGCTCTCAGGGGGTGCTGGAGAACAGCCCCAAGGTGAATTACAACAACTAAATAAACTATTTAGTGCAACACAACACCAACACAACCTACAGGCCACCATGGTGTCTCTCCTCAGCATGGCCACCAGTATGTGCTCAAGGAGGTTGTGAGCAGAGCAAGGGTGACTCTCCAGTATATGGTGATGCTGAACAGTAGGTTTCTTTTTCTTTGGTACCTGAATCTTGGATTTGTGGTCTATGAGTCATTATATTATCAGCCAGTGAGTCTCCTCATCAGCTGATAAATCATATTTCAAAAAAATTTCCATCGTATTAGAAACAATGTTTTGAGAAAGTTAGATTATGGGAGTTTTTTTGCTCAAATTGAAAGAAAAGTTCTGCAACCCTTCATTTTTATGAAGAAAATATTTAATTTTCATCATGTTAAAATCAGATCATTTCTAGTTGCTTTGACTACTAATGCAGAAGTCTAAATGGTATAGCAAGATTGAAACATGTTGTCTTTGACATTATCAAGAGCAAATTATTCAATAATTGCATGGGAAAATATGCTATTGAATATGATGTGGTATTAAAAAAAACATTTTTTTTTTCTGAATCAGCAGTGTCTCACAGAAAACACCCTATGTAGCTTGGTGTGAACAAACATAGGTCTGTTCTTAAACAGAAACTAAACCAAGTCTAAATAATTTCCATGACATTTTTCCTATTGCCTTCCTGATGACATTTTTGATCTCTTCAGAATGGCAACTTATCCATTGTTACCCAGGAAGCACAAAGCAGACCTTTACAAAAAGAAATGTCATATTTTTCTATTTATTGCCAAATACTCAATATTTCATTGATGGAAAAAATAATGGTAATGCATTCAGTAAAACTCTTGACTTGAAATGTATACTTGCCATATTTTTCTTAGCTTAGAGAAGAAAAATAATTATTCCATTTTCATTTTCTTGATATATGAAAAGCAGTCTTTCAGCTGATTTTTTTAGCAGCATGGTGAGAATGGCCCAGCTGTACCATAAGCTGAACACTTAGCCCTGCATTCAGAAATCACCAGCTTGCATTCAAAAGTCAGTTAGTCTTGTATTCAGGCAGCAAAGATCATATGAATGATAAATGATTTGTAATGCAAGATGCTTTTTTTTCTTTTCTGGAGGTCAAAGGGCTCATCATTTTGTGCTTTTCCAAAATTACATTTTTCTTTAGAAAGCAGGAAATTATTAAAATCCAGTATAAAATATGTATTTTAATAAGCAGAGTATAGAAAGTATGACCTCTGTCACTTGCTAAGTGTATCAACACCTTGCATTGTCCCAGTGGTATATTTTAAGGAGATTTTAATATAAATTGAGTATTGAATGTGAAGATCTTTCCACTTTCACATTTTAATGAACTTCTTTCAATGCCATGACACACAGTCAGGATCCTAAATCTGACTTATTGCTGCACTACATATTGCAAGTCGTCATTTGTGCACTGCCGTGGGGTTTTTCCTTTGTTAGAAGAAACAGTTTGTATATTTTTGCTTGGATGGAGTAACTTTAATCAAACCATATATACATATTTTAATTACAGATAAAACCTTCAGATACCTAAAAGTAATCTTAAAAAAAAATGAAATAATAATCCGGGAAAATGGACATATTGTACAATTATAATTTAAAAAATAAAGGCAGATGGTTTGAATAAGTGGCAAACTCATATTTTCATTGACTAGAAGCCTACGCGTATTTGAGAAAATACTTTGAAATTAATTATTTGCCAAAAAAAGATGTCAGTGTTCTGGAGCTCTGCCACACTGTAGCATCTTGCTTGGTTGGATGAATGTGTGAGAGGAAGGCAGATACGGACTCCATAATGATCTGTCATAATTCAGAGCAGTGGGGCAGATTCAAAATTAAAGCCAGCTCCAAATACCCTGGAGGACCCAGTTTCACGCTGCAATATGTTGGTAGTTTGGGAGTATCACTTTCTTCATCTCCAGCCTCACATTCAGCCTCACTCCTCTTCAATCTAGTGATTTTATTTGAAAATGCTTATTTGTCATTAACCCTCTGTGGAAGCCCATTTATTGACTATATCTTGGCCTGGTATAAGGAACCTGAGTGTGAAGATTGTGTTTGTGGAGAGGCTACAGCACCTTTTAGACAGCTGAGATGAAAGAAACTGAAACAGGACCTTGCTCTGCTCCTGCTGCATCATGTAAGCTTGGGTTGTGTCTGTCTCCCTGCACTTTTCTTCAGGGATATAATCACCTTCCTCTGCACTGAAGGGAATTAAGCACCCATCCTATGATGGACTGAAGCTTTTAAAATGAGATGTACCATCTATGATGTAAAAAGGAAACTAGTTCTATAGTTTAACTTGGTCTACTTGAAGTTTAATTATCTGGATTCTACAGAGAGCTGTGAGATATGAGCTAACTGTAGATATACTGACTAGTGCATTACCAACCAGTTATGCAAACCCCACTGCTGTCAACCTATAAGGGTGCATAAATGCCTACAACACAAACAAAAACACATGAATGTCGCAAAGACCTTGTCATGCTGCTTGCAGAGCACTCAATATTACATATCATAAACAGTTTCCTGCAAATTGCTTTAAATGATAATTAAAAATAAATGTAAAAATAGATTAATAAAAGAAAACTGTTTTCCCTTCAAAAATATCTGATATTTTGATGCTTTTGCAATATCGATTCTATATAAAGAATTAATTTTCTTACAATAATTCTGTGAAAGCTAGAGGCCACACTGATTTCAAATCCACACATGTCCTCTTATTCACCCATTGAGAGCATGATGTAGATTGTTAGTGAGGCATTCACATATCCTTACATGGAGTGGGAAAATTGGAAGGTTGTGAAAGGAGGGTTGATAGGTCAGGGATATGATTCTGGATAGAAAATAAAAAACAATATTAAAAATTCTGGGACTGTATAGCTGCAATATGTGCTCAGCCTGTTCCTGGAGCTGCATTTTTAAATACTCTCATGTACATAGAGAGTTAACTGACTACTCCAACACAAATGCATTATATATCTCAAAACAATAATCTTCTTGTAATGAGCAGCTGTTTCTGATGACAATAAAGATTCTGAAATTTCACATGCATAACTCATGAGGTGAATGAAAAAATATATATCGAAGAGAGAAGTTTATAGCAGTTGCTGCCAAACATGGTACAAAGCAAGGTAGCCCAGGATTTGTTTGTGAATGACCGCCAACCTTTTCAAAATGTCAAGTACAGATTGGAAAAGCTACTAACTTAATGTCCTTTAATAACATGCATGCAAATAATTGCCTTCTCTTTTATTTATTTATTTATTTATTAATTGCTGCAGTGTGACAATACTCCTTGTAAGCAAGAAAAGCCATGTGTTCCCTCTGACCTTAGGTTTTAAGAGAATTTGAGCTTTTTCATTGAGCTTCCCCTCTCGACTCTCTGGCTAATATGTCTCATTATCTCAGTGCATAAAACTGATTATTAAGTAGTCTTAGATGAAGCAAACAGGCTTCCACTTGTCCTTTTAAATTATCTCAATATCTTTAATTGTTTAAAACTGACAATGAGGTCATTCAACTACGGTATTCTCTCTACAGTCTGTGCTTAGTGTCACATGGAGGTTGTTATCCAGAGCAGAGGGGGTTAAATTATCAGTATGCTGTTGCTGCTGTGATCCTAATGTAAATGAACATTTGGTGGTTTATTTTTTTTTTCTTTAGCTGCTGGTTACTACGTTATTAGCATATTTGATGTATTCCTCAGCTCAGTTAATAAGCAGTTCTGAAGGAAAAAGATTGATGTTTTAGAAGGCCATTTATAGACCATTCTGCCTTGTAACAATATCTGGAACACGTCTATGTGCTATTATGACTAACTGACTTTGTGTTTAGGCCATATGTACCACTGACAAAGCCTAATCTGTGCTCCTGTCTGTTGCTTAGGTGTTTTATTACTAGATTATGGCCATCCTATGAATTCCAAACATTTCTTGTTTCTTCTCTACTTCCTACTGGAACTAAATTCTGCCTTGACATTAAAATGCATTAAAGAATTTTGCATATTTCTGTTGTATTAAAATTATCTGAATACTACTCCTTGTATAAAACACAGTCAAAGCCATGAAGTACATTTGAGCAAGTCTTGTAATAATTAAACAAACAAAAAAAAAACAAAGCCCAAACAAACAAACAAAAAAAAAGAAACCACCATAAAACCCCCCCTCTAATAAAATATTAAGGAAAAATATATGGAAATACAGGGAATACAAACAGGTATACTCCTATTAGAGCTAGTTCATACAATAACATGGAGAACAAGATCAGTGTAAAATGTTCTGACATAAGAGCAATTCAGCCAATCCCAATGGAAGTGCAGGGAGTAGTCACTGCAACTGACTGCTCGGATGGAAAAGCTGTGTTTTCATAGCTGGGCACAGGAAAGCTCTGCAGGGATGTTCAAGAGTTCTTTAGGGGAGGTGGCAGCCAGTACCTGGTGCAGATGCAGAGGAAGAGCTCTTCTGGTCCAAGGGCCAGTCTTGCCAGCAGGCTGTGGAACTTGGATTCTCTCCATCCTTTTCACTAACTCTCCTTTATATTAGGTAGAAACTAACCTGTGGAATTCAAACTTTCAATTCAGAAAAATAAATTAATTTTAGCTCACCAACTGCCACTCTTCTGTCTATTATACTATTGATTTTAGTGCTGTTGAAATGCTTTGGGACCCTGAATAGCTTTCAAATCTATATTTGAAATCTGTCCCTCTGTTTGAGTAGTGTCACAGGTAATGTGATCAATACAGTTAGCACTGAAGCCTGCTAAACGATGGCACTGGCTTTTGGTAAGGACTTGCAAGGTTTCAAATTCCATTCTGGGAAATAAGACTCTTCAGCCAGTTTTGTAAAAATAGACTTTTGTTCAGACAGTTTGTCTTCAGATTTTTCAAAATCATTCCATTCACTCCTCTTCCTTTCACCCTCACCTGTCTCTGCTGTTTCAGTAGTAATCAGAAAAATACTGATTCTCACAGAAACCTTCAAGGTGAAAAAACTTATCAAAACTGTTATGTCTGTGCAAAATATTTTATCTTTAGTACTGCAGGGTATTTGACAAAATGACTTTTTCTCTAAGTACTTTCAACCAGACCTTACTAACAAGCTTTCCACAGATAAGCAATGTATATCCTATTTTTTTTTCTCATCAAGCTGGGACATTACATGTATTTTGCCAAGCCTCTTGGCAGCTAATATTTTTGTTAAATTGGCTAGTACATCTGTCAGCCCTGGGACAAAGCTAGATTTCCTACCCTGAACCTTTCAAGCAGAACCTTTTGTAAAAGACAAAATGCTGTATCTACCTTAAAACATAAAGGATCCTCAGGGCATTGGAAGCTAATGTGCAGCTTTAATGCAAACATCCCTTGTGAGGGCTCTCGGTCCTTGTATGCTTGGAACAGCAGGAGGAAGAATACATGAATATAAATGAGCTGCACAGCAGTATTCAGAAAATGGAGCTATAAGAGTTAATGAGATGGTGTCCTGCTGCTGGACGCTTGCATGTTAAAAATTCTGATGGTTTTATCCAGCAGCAAGTTTGAAAAACCCGTGCAAAGCTAGTGATTGTGAAGAACCCCTGACTACAGAATGGTGTTTCTTTCCGTGTGGCCTCACTACAGGCAAAGAGCCTTTGATATATCTAAATCTAACAAGGGAGAAAACAGAGGGATTACTAGAAATCATTGACCACAGGGGAACCAAGTAATTATTAATAGCATTATACACTGAACTGCACATGGCTGGTGCCTATTTGCAGATCTGTGCATTTAACTGCACACAGCAACTGGCAGAGGATCTTGACACTAAACCCCAGTGCAGATTGAAAGCTGTGTGTCTTTAAGACTCACTCTGTAGCAGAACCAAAGGGAAAGGTTCCCATTTGTGTTGGACACAAAGGTGCTGCCCCACTCCAGAGACAATGCAGTCTCTCTCTCAGACAATGCAAGAAGGCATCTCTTCTTTCTTGCAACCAGTGGTACTTTTCTAAAAACAGCCACCACCCTGCAAATGCCCCCTTTGAGCTACTGTTCACTGTATGTCTAGCACAGATCTGTCTTCTGTGCTATTCTGTTAATTTACAGAACTAACAGGATGCATTGCAAGACAATAATACATCTGCTGTATGAGACAACTCTACACCACAGACATTCCTCTCACTGTGCTTGGGTGAGGTGCAGAGCTGCTGGCACAGGTGCTGGTGTGCTGGAATTGCTCTGTGCAGTCATGTACATCCCTACTCTTCCCAGGGTCTCCAAAGCCAAGAGACCACCTTGCTCAGGTGGGCCTCCTGCTCAGAAATGCCTGAGTACTGACACTCGTGGATCTGAGTGCTCCACAGAGGTTGAACCTGGAGAGCTTAAGACTCTGGGCTGTGGTCAGGTAGGATGCCATGTGTGTTGCACAAGGTGTGCTGGGGAGCAATCTCACATCCTCATTTACCTTCAGGAACAGTCTGGTCTATCAAATATTATTTTAAAAGCTTGGGGCCTGTAACCAGCAGCAGAGTGAAGATAGCTAAGCATGGGTCTTGTTTATACATGTTCAGTGATTATCACCCAGCTGGTGCATTTTTCACTCTTGGTATTTGAGAATTAATAAACTTGCTGAGTGACAATTTCAACCTCATCTCTAATGAAATTAGTTTCCCTGGCAGGATTTGATGAGCACAGTTTTGACAGGAGATACCAGGTGTCACTCCGATATGTTTCTTGCAAGTTCCTTTACTAAGGGCTTATTGACACACAGGAATAGTCTAAAATAAAAATAAAAATAAAAATAAAAATAAAAATAAAAATAAAAATAAAAATAAAAATAATAAAAATAAAAATAAAAATAAAAATAAAAATAAAAATAAAAATAAAAATAAAAATAAAAATAAAAAATAAATAAAAATAAAAATAAAAATAAAAATAAAAATAAAAATAAAAATAAAAATAAAAATAAAAATAAAAATAAAAATAATAAAGCTGGAAGGGTGTCCTGGTTTGACTTTGACATTTTAAAAATATACCCTTCTTTATGAAGGGTATATTTTTAAAATAGTTGTTGTGAGATGTGACCCGGGAACAGAACAAAGCAGGCTCCCATTCGGGGATGGAGGGAAAAACACAACACTTTATTCATTACAAATATAGAAAGGAACACATACAAAGCTAAGAATGAAAACCTTCCAAATACATTCTTCTTCTCCTCTCCCTTTTTTTACAGACTCACTACCCCTCAAATCAACTCTCAAATCCATCAGGGAGAGAGAGAAGTCCTCCTTTGCCTCCTAGGCTTCTCCCGGAAGCACAATTAAAACCTCCTGTGCTTCCGTGTCACCCATGGCCCCACCCAGAGAACATCGGTCTTCGTGACTTTCCCCCCTCCCCCCCATGTCTAATGCTCTCACCACTGGACACGGGCCAGGATTGCTTTTAAGGCTCCCCGTTTAAAGATGCTCCACTCACTTCCAGAAGCAGCAGTCTCTCAACTTTGGGACACCAGTCCCCCCCAAATTTCACTTCTTTCTTTCACTTCACTTCACGGGGCCGAGGGGACTCATGAACAGAGATCTCCTTCCCCACGGAGACAGAGGGCATCTCACACCCCCTTCAGCTGTCTCTGTTCACACCGCTGCTTCACTCTTGACTCCCAGGTGTTGCCTCCCCTTAAATACAGTCTCTGGGTCACAGGGAAAAAAACACGCATCTGTCCATGGCTATACAAGAAAGAGTCCAGCCCAAGGCCACTCCATCATCTCTTCCACCTAGGATTCTTCTCTCCTCTTCTAGCTTTCTCACGCTTACTCATTTCATCTCTCATCTCTCTCTCTCCTCATTCCGATTTAGCAGGATTCAGTATTTGTAAGGTTTCTATTAGTCTACAAAGGGGTTAAAATCTTCACTTCTCCCTGCCCAGGACTCCCACAGCTGCCGGGCACCTTCTCTCGCGGCATCCCCCGCTTCTTGGCCGCCCCGTGCTGCCAGCACAGTCTCTATTGCTCTCTCCGGGGGGCGGGGGCTGCTCAGACATCTCAAGTCTCATCAACCCCTGCATGTTCTTCTCTATCTCTGCACCTTTTGGGGCTCTGGCCTCCTCCCCACAGGCTGCATGGCCTCCGCTTCCCCCACCCAGACGCAGCTGGGCAGGGGAGATGTCCAGACTCCACTCACCAACGCTGGATTCCCAAAGAGGAAGTTCTCCGGGAATCTCCTGCTTTTAACCCCTGTGTGTTTTTAAAAGCGTATCTAAACTTCAGTGACTAGCATTAGATGCTAATTTTGAATTTAGTCATTGATTAGCTCGACTTAGACCTTTCCAGAAATACATTTTCGAGCCAAACTACAACAAAGGGATACTTTCATTTTCTGTATGTCTATGCACATATTGAAGGTAATATGCAGGCCAGAGTTTCCAACCACCTCTCCTGAGCTCTTCAAACACTACCTGAATAGCAGGATCTATGAAGGAAGCTGAAATATCAAGCTGTCAAATATTCGTAGATCTCTGTAAATCACAGACCTCAGCAGCTGGAACTTTGCAATTCTGTGTTCCTGCTTCTCTGTCTTTTGCTTCTTGTTTCTAGAGAGACAGCTTAAATTTTAAAGTGGCCTTGGAGATCCAGAACAGAGGTGAGTGGCTTCAGTGCAGGTGCAAAGCTATAGTGCATTTCTTAGTGAAGAATAGCAATGTAAATCCCTGTTGAATAGTTGTTACATTTTAAATTTCTGTCTTACAGAATCACAGAATAAGATGAATTGGAAGGGACCCACAAAGATACCCACATACAGCTCCAGTCCCTGTATGGAACCATCCCCACAAGTCACACTCTGTGCCCAAGAGCATTGTCCAAACACTTCTTGAGCTCTGTAAGGCTGGTGCTGTGACCACTTCTCTGGGGAGCTGTTCCAGTGCCCAGCCACCCTCTGGTGGAAGAACCTTTCCCTCATATCCAACCTAAACCTCCCTGACAAAGCTTCAGGGATTCTCTCAGGTCCTGTCACTGTCACCACAGAGCAGAGATCAGTGCCTGCCCCTCCTCTTCCCCTCTCAAGGAAGTTGTAACTGCAATGGGGTCTCCCCTCAGTCTCCTCCTCTCCAGACAAAGTGACATCAGCCACTCTTCCTACAGCTCCTCTTTAAGGCCCTTCAACATATTTGTAGCTCTCCTTTCGACACTCTCTAACAGCTTTATATCTATTTCATAATGGTTTCTCCATGAAGATGAACCCTAAGAGTACAAGCATCTTTCACTCTTGGAAAAAAGATATATTGCAATTAGGTTTATGATCTCAGTATTTTTCTTAAACAAGATGTTTACTCTTTCTGAACAGACTATATTCACAGGACAGGTTATTATCAGGTTTGCTTCCTGAAAACCTGATAATAGCATTTTGGCTGAAATGCCTGAAAGAGATAATTGTCTAAAATGCTGTTTGTGACTATTTCTGTTGTGATCAATTTCCCTCCCCAGCAAATCATCTGTCTCATTGCACTTGTGAATTATGTACTATTTGGGAACTTCTGTCTTGTTTGTTGGAGAGATTTGGGTGATGATGAGCATAACTTTGTTACTAGACTACTGACATTATTAAATTGGACAATGGTTCTGTCTAGATTAAAAAACATATTTTCTATTTTTAATTTGAAAAAAAAAGTTTAAAGTGAAATGTCTTGGACTTTGAGACATTGAACAGCTTGTTGCATAACAATTTCTCCAGGGCAGAAAAATTTTTGAGAGAAAAGGGATGACAATTGTTTTAAAAGAAATGTGTACTTCCAAGCAAAGAACCATCCTCACTCCCATGACACCCAGATGCTCAGAGCCAGGAACAGCAGGAAAAGTTCCTCATCCAGCAATACTGACTGAATCCAGCCAGTGCAGGATGAATAAAGTCAAACTTTGGAGGCTGAGGTCAGAGTCTGGTTTGCTAAGATTAAACTCCGCACAGTAAATACAGGAAGAGGAGAGGAGAGGAGAGGAGAGGAGAGGAGAGGAGAGGAGAGGAGAGGAGAGGAGAGGAGAGGAGAGGAGAGGAGAGGAGAGGAGAGGAGAGGAGAGGAGAGGAGAGGAGAGGAGAGGAGAGGAGAGGAGAGGAGAGGAGAGGAGAGGAGAGGAGAGGAGAGGAGAGGAGAGGAGAGGAGAGGAGAGGAGAGGAGAGGAGAGGAGAGGAGAGGAGAGGAGAGGAGAGGAGAGGAGAGGAGAGGAGAGGAGAGGAGAGGAGAGGAGAGGAGAGGAGAGGAGAGGATTCTGACATACTCTGAATTATCCTCTGGAATCCACTGGATTTCATGTGTTTTCATGTGCATCCTTCATGTGACCTAAACACTTCAGGTTCCCCTTATAGTCCATAGAGAGTCAAGTCAGGAAATTACTCACATGTCTTCTGATATGTTATGCAAGATGAGATGATCCAGGGAATCATGTAAGAATACCTCTTTCCTTCTACTTAGTGAAAAGGGGTGGCAAACACTTGTTTTTCTATGAAAGAAACATTTACCTTTTGGTCAAATGAACTGCACCTACACTTCTGAAAACAATCATATATCTAGACTCCAAATCACTGATTACTTTTGAGAGAAAAAAAAAAAAAAGAAAAAGACAATAAACCAAATCCGCTTCCTCTCAGATTGGTAACAAGCCTCTATTTAACCAAACCAAAGCCCTATACATTTAAGATGATCAAAAGATGATGTTGGAAATCCAGAAGTTTCATTATATTGAAAAAACCCAAAACCTACCCCAACTTATACAGTTATGTGTAACAATAAGATGTGGACAGGCTGGAGAGGATCCAGAGAAAGGCCACAGAAATTGTCAAGGGCCTGGGAAGGCTGCCATATGAGGAATGGTTGAGAGAAATGAGTTTATTCAGCCTTGAGAAAAGAAGACTTAGGGGAGAACTTACCACCATGTTCCAGTATATAAAGGGTGGCTAAAAAAAAAAAAGATGGAGCCTCTCTTTTTCCAAGTCACAGGAAAAAAACAAGGTGTAATGGGTACAAGCTACTCTTGGGATATTCTGACTGGATACAAGAGGAAAATGTTTCAAAAGGAGAAAATAAGCCACTGGAATAATGTCTCTAGACAAGTGGTGGATTCTTCAACTTCAGGCACTTTTAAAGATTCAGCTAAACAGGGTCCTGGTCAATCTTGTTCAGACTGTTCTTTTGCCAAGAATGGTTGGACCAGATTACCCTTGTGGTCCTTTCCAACCTCGTATTTCATGATGGTGTGATTCTATGATTCTGTGTTTCTATGTAATGCAGTTGCTTTCCATTCAAAACAGTTTCAACAGAGATTTCAAAGAACAGAGCTATTCAGCTGAGAGCAAAAATAAGCACATCCTTCATCCCTTTGAACCTAAACTACTTCACTGAAATTCAGCTAATGTGACTTAACATTTGAGATTCAGCATTCAAAGCTTCTCACCCAGATTTTAACATAGAAAAGCAACCAGAAGAACGCATTGAAAATGCAAAGATAGAAAGAGGTCAATGAGAAGCAGTTCTAAATGGCATGGCCCCTTTTTTTTCTCAGTATGCTCCCTGTCAGCATGCAGTTAAGGAGGCAGAAATGGAACTAAAGTAAAAATAAAATGTAGAATTTTTTTAACCGTAAAACAAGACACTAAAGCTTCAGACAAGTGAAGGAGAAAAAAAAATTAATTCTTAAAACTCTTCCAATACAGAAATAATGTAGTGATTTTGGTGGTTAAAAGGAGGTTTAAATTCCCTGAGAGGGAGGTACATGACAAGGACAGAGGAAAGGCTTTTATGTTCAGTTATCCTGGTTTTGGTAGTGATGGAGTTAATTATTTTCCTAGTAGCTGGAACAGTGCTGTGTTTGGGATTTAGAGTGAGAATAATGTTGATAACACATTTATGTTTCAGTTGTTGCTGAGCAGGGCTTGCACAGAGTCAAGGACTTTACATCCTCTCATGTGGCCCTGACTGAGAGAAGGCTGGGGGTGGTGAGAAGATGGGAGGGGACACAGCTGGGACAGCCCACCCCAAGTGGCCAAAGGGATACCCCAGACCATGTGGCACCATGCTGAACAGCAAAACTGGGGGAGTTGGCTGGGGGTGGCAGCCACTTTCTTGGGAACTAGCTGGGCATTGGTCAGTGGGTGGTGATCAACCACATCGTGTGTCATTTGTTTTGTCTGTACTTCTACCATCATTTTTCCCTTCCCTTCCTTTCCTCTCCTTCTGAACTGCCTTCATTTCAGCCCATGAGCTTTGTGGTTTTTTCTTCTTCTCTCCCCCATCCTACTGCAGGGAAAGGAGGGAGAAGCTGTAGGGTCTGAGTTATTGTTGGGTTAAAACAACACAAGCAAGAAAAACACTTGAAAATTAGGGCATTCCAAATTGTTTCAAGTTAGAGCTGTAATGGTGACATCAATAAAAGAAAAAAGACACACCTAAAATCAGAATTTTCCAAGGATAGAAGCTTGTTAAAAGAACGGTATTCAATGACAAGATGCAGAACAAAGTATCTGGAACCAGATTAGATAATGAACATTTAAAATATTATCTAAATACATCTTTTGTGAATAACAACACCACAATGTAGAAGCTTGAATTCACGCAATTTTTTTTTTTGTTACTCATTGATATTCAGAGCTCTGCATAAGAAACCTCCTGCCTTATGAATCTCAGACATTTCAGGTATGAAAACTAGTCCAAAATTTCTGGAATTATACTATCTGCAGTTTGCTCATCAGTCACCTGGCAGGGGACAATATCAATTCTTCCTTTATGAAAAATATATAGTAGCAAGGGAAAATTAATGAACGAGTCATGGTTTGAAGGTAATTCATCTAAACTATTCAACAAGAAACCATTGAGATGAGGACACCTGAAAGCAGTTCACAGTTCAGCCCTTTCCAAACTGTTGGAAGAGAAAGGAGTAGCTTTACAGCTGGCATTGGCCAAGGTTTGACTAACATTAGCTTATTTTGAAGCAGCAGTTTGGTATGGGTGGCAAAACTGGATGTGGAAAGTTTGTACCCATTAAAGTTCCTGTTAACAGAACAGATCCAGAATCTCAGCCACTGCCAGAATCACACAGACAGAGAGGAGTGAGCAGGATGGGAATATGCAAAGGATCCTGCTGAGGCGCATGGGCTGGATGTCAAAAAGGAGAAGAGGCTAAAAGGAGTCCTTAGGTCACAGCTCCCTCTCTGCAGTTTCTAGAGGTTGTGCTGGGCTCCTGCTGCCCCTTCCTCTTTGTTGGTACCAGCTCTACCCCAACAACGATGCATCAACCTTTAATCAGTAGGATTTAAATGAAACACGGGAACACATAAATGTGATATTAGAAGATCATAAAGAGCCTTGTTATCATGGGGCTGTCTTTCCTATGGGTGGGTTTTTTTCATCTTCTTCGCTGTCTGACAAAACCCATCTTCGCCAAGTGATCTTTGCTGCCCAAGCCCACTAAAGACAAGTGGGCAAGTCTTTTAACATGTCTTTTAACATGTAATATGTTACATGTTACATGTAACAAGTCTTTTAACATGTAATATGTAGGGCAATTACAGAAAAGCAACCCTTGGGTAAAGAAGGTTTTTTAAACTTTTTATCATTCTAGATGAAGTTTAAAAGAATAAAATAAGGAGAAATAAGGCCTTCCAGCATCTTTAACACCTTTGACTATTTTGAAAAAAAAAAAAAAGAAAAAATATTTAGATGGAAAAAAGTTTTCACAGTACATTTTCTTTTATAAACTAGCAAGGAGTCAATGCATTCTGCATTTGCACATTAGAGTTTAGTAGCAAGAGTCTTTGAAGAGTCTTTGAACAGAGTAGATGTAATTAGTGTTCTGAGTTAGAGAACTTAATGATTCTTTCTCTTAAAGAGAAAGAATATACATAATATTTTTTAATGCTACTCAAGGCCTTTTATTTAAGATATTTTAAGGAAAATTAATTCAGACTACTTACTAATTATTGTTTTAGATCAAAAACTTTATTTGACAGAAAATGTGTACACAAAATCCTTTGCATGACAATTTTATATAACATTCTTCTATGTGTTTTTCGAAACATGTAGCTGAGAAGTAATCCTTGCTTATTCCAAGATATTAAAAAAATCATGGTGGTTCTTGTTAGAGTGATGGCCTAAATTCATCATGTAATTAATTTACAAGGAATTAGGGAGATTCAAGGAAGGCAAAGTATAAAACACATTCTCTTTTGCCTTCAGTCTTATTGATTCCTGCTGTCACCCATTCTGTGGTTACCTACATTAGAAGGCAGCATCACATTCATAACACACTTTGAGTTATAGGAAATATAAGTAGAAAATAAGAGGTGTGCTGGACTGGCAAAATGTCATGGTTTGACCTTGGCACAGAGCCAGGGCCCCCATGGCAGGTGTATTTCCAAAATGGTTACTGTGAGATGTGACCCGGAAACAGAACAAAGCAGGCTCTCACTTGGGGATGGAGGGAACAAAACAACACTTTATTAATTACAACATCTAAAAAGGAACACATACAAAGCTAAGAATGAAAACCTTCCAAATACATTCTTCCTCTCCCCTCCCTTTTCTCTACAGAATGAAGTGACAGCTTAGATTTCCACTCAGTCACTATCTCTCAGGTAATCAACTTCTAGTCCATCACTACCCTTCAAATAATCCACCCTCAAATCCATCAGGGAGAGAGGAGTCCCCCCTTGCACCATAGGTTTCCCCTGGAAGCACAATTGAAGGCTCCTGTGCTTCCGTGTCACCCATGACCCCACCCAGAGAACATCGGCCCTCGTGACTTCTCCCCCCCCATGTCCAGTGCTCTCACCACTGGACACAGGCCAGGACTGCTTTAGGGCTCCCCGTTTAAGGATGGTCCACCCAGTTCCAACAAAAGCAGCAGTCTCTCAACTTCGGGACACCAGTCCCCCCCAAATTTCACCCCCTGGGGCTGAGGGGCCTCATGAACAGAGATGTTCCTCCCCACGGAGACAGAGGGCATCTCCCACTTTCCTCAGCTGTCTCTGTTAACGCCACTGCTTCACTCTTGACTCCAAGGCATTGCCTCCCTCTAAATACAGTCTCTGAGTCACAGGGAAAAACACGGGTCTGTCCATGGCCATACAAGAAAGAGTCCAGCTCAAGGCCACTCCATCATCTCTTCCCGCCTTCTTCTGGATTCTTCTCTCTTCTTCCAGCTTTCCTCACGCTTGCCCATTTCATCTCTCATCTCTCTCTCTCCTCATTCTGATTCAGGAGGATCAGTATTTGTAAGGTTTCCATTATTCTACCAAGGGGTTAAAATCTTTGCCTCTGTCTGCCCAGGACTCCCATAGCTGCCGGGCACCTTTTCTCGCTGCATTCCCTGCTTTTGGCCGGCTGAGCTGCCAGCACAGTCTCTATTGCTCTCTCCGGGGGGCTGCTCAGACATCCCAGGTCTCTTCCACCCCTGCATGGTCTCCCCCACCCCTGCACTTTTTGGGGCTCTGGCCTCCTCCCCACAGGCTGCATGGCCTTCCCCTTCCCCACCCAGACGCAGCTGGGCAGGGGAGAGGTTCAGACTCCATTCACCAACGCCAGATTCCCAAAGAGGAAGTTGTCTGAGAATCCTCTGCTTTTAACACCTGTGTGTTCTCAGAGGTGTATCCAAATCCCCAGTGGCCACACCAGATGTCAATTTCAAATCTGGCCACTGATTGGTTTGACCACAACTTTTCCAAAAACTCACTTCCGGGTCAAACCAAAACCCCTTTTCTTAGCAGTAACCCTTTACTTAGCAGTAGAATTCCCCTTCCAGTATGACTCAGTATGAGGACAGCACATGGATGACAGAGCAGAATATGTGCTACTTCTGTATCTTCCATCATCCTAACAGCAATGACACAGCAGGAAAAATTTCCAGTGATCCTAGGAACAAGGGTGTGGAAAAATGACATAAAACTCATTTTTTCACAGCTAGAAATTTTTTTCATTGTGCCTGATACTCCAGCCCAAAAATGTACAGAGTGGTCTCCATGTTTTCTAACAAAGTGATGGCCAAGGTGAAACACTTTCTGCTGCAGCAGAGTGCAGCAGAAATCCTTGGTGAGCACCTAAGGGATATGAGAATCAGAAGAGTCTTGAACTACTAAAACAGGAACTAATTTTTCATTTTATTATTTCTTTATTATTGTTACCTGAAAAGAGAGACTTATAAAGGGAGACTTATAAAACATTATATATGCACATAAATTCCTCTTAAATCATGGGGAGCAGTTGCCCACAAAACTTTATATCCAGAATTCAGATTTGCTTGGCTATGAACCCTGCTGCCTGTGTGTGAAACACACTTCACAGCAATCATCAAATGGCACTGATAAGCATTAGCAGGGCATGAAGATTAAAGCAAAAGGGCTGCCAGCCTGCCTGGAGATATTGGCATTAGGATCTGTCTTGCTTTGTCATATTCATTAACAATAGGGCGCAGGATGACTAAATGGACCTCAGTGGGATTCTCATATTTCAGAAGGATTGATAGAGTGGGGCCAGCTCTGAGAAATGTATATAACTTGTGTGATGAAGGATTACCCTGACATTGCTGAGACATGAGCCCTGCTCCCCTTTCTGGCTGGAAGAGTCAGAGTCCTTCAGTAATTACTGGGAGATCAGTTCTCCTCATCCCTGGACCCTGGGGACCAAGTGTAAAGAGACAGAAAATTATTTTTTTTTTTCAGAAAGTTAATTTACATCAGAACTGTTTTTTAATTAATAAAAATAATAATTACTACCAAAGAAAATAATATAATATATATCTACATTATTTAATTATGTTCTTTATCTATGTAGAATTCAAATAGACTTTAAGACTGCAGGCTTTTATTAAAGATTTTCAGAAAGGTTGTACAGATCTGGAGAGGTTTCTTAGGTAAGCCTAGCAGTGAGCATAAAACACAGATAATTTCATAATTTAGATAATTGTAGCTGTGTATAAGTATCTAGATGAATACAAAATTTAATTCCAGGAAATCTTATTTTAATTATGAATCTTCCACTGAATTAATTTATACTTTTGGTTGTCAGATGATGTTTTGCTCCCTTAAGCCTTCAGACATATATAATTTATGAATGTGTTTTCACCATTTATATTCTCTTTACTCACATGTAAATTGCTGGCTCTGGTAAAATCTATTGTAAAATGATAACTTAGGTTTCATTTTCTTTACCTGCAAAGTGGAACTATTAATTTTACTGTAAAAGAAGTAAAATGATTTCTCATTAAATAACACCCACAAATATCTTGATGATTCTTAAACATTTTTGAGCAGAAAAGCTTCATTGTTAACATCCTCTCCACAAATACTAAGAAGTAACAATTTAATTTCAATATTTCAAGTACATCGGCATGAGATGAAAAATGTGAGTGAGTGAGAGTGAGTGAAAAATGCCACCCATAATTTAGAATTATTTTTATAGTGAAAAGCTGTCCTTTCTATTCAGAGAAAAAATGTTTACTGAGAGATTAAAATAATATTGCTTTCATAAAACTAAAAGCTCTCACTTTTGGCATCTCCCATAAATTCAAGTTTGAGACTGATGCCAAGAAAGGTATTGTTTGTCTCGATCAAATGGAAATGATCAAAATGCCACATTCACTTCTGAATATTATAGAAATCTCATAAAACTACAATCTCAGCACGTGAAATTGGGGCTGGCAATTTGATGCTGTCCATCAACCTCAGTACCACAAAGTAAATGCTCAGGTGCCAAACTGAAAACATTTCAAGATTTTTCAGCAGGTGAACTCCTTAGCAGAAATAAAGCCAGAGAGACTGTGCCATATTGCTGCAAAGAACTCAGGTGCAGATGAGCTTCCAGAGTTACTGATGGTTGATGGCCAGGTGCTGCCTTTGCAGGTGTAAGCTACAGGCAGTGCTTCCCCATGCCCAGTCCCCTGGGAATCCCCCCACAAAGCCGGGGAGCGCCGCAGTGACGCCTCTGCACGCTGGTGCTGCGTCCCGGGGGGAACACGCGCTGGTTTACACAGCAGAGGGGAATTCCTGCTGGCTTAAATCTCCTCTGCAGCGTCAGTGACTAGCTATGCAGAAACTGCCAACCCAGGGCCTATATATCAAGCTATCCATTCTGACAGGCAGGTTAGGTTAATCATTAAAACTCTGCCTCTCTCCCTCTGAGGGTCTCCGGGGCTTTGTTTAATGCAGCAGACAGATGGCACTGAGGAAATTCAGGTGGTGCGTGATGAGATTTGGGGTTTTTTTAATGTGGTTGCTAGAATTTTTCAAATAGATTAAGTTCAATTGTAAATCACTCCTGTTCCCAGGGTTGGAGTCTTTATTAGCCCCCCAGTGCTTGCACTGAAGAATTGATCCTTCAGCAGCAGCAGCACTTGATGGGGGAAGGCAACGCTTTTTGTTCTGACAGCTCTGTACACCATCTGTTAATGCCCTGCTGCAAGGAGGCGATACGGTCAAGTGTAACTAGCTAATTACCCAGCAAAACCTAGCCTAGCTCATTTCACCACCCATATATAAATTCTCATTTCAGTTTTCCTTGTTTTTCTTTGATCAAGTACATAACCCACATAATTATTGCTCACTATCAAGACTACTCAAATCTTGAAGGTCAGTCTGGCCTATCTCTCCACCTAGCTTTATACCTTTTCCTTCCCTGATAGTCAGATTTTTCTGTTGGTCTGTGGTTCTGACAATCTGCCAAACTAAACAGAATTTTAAAACAGGAGAAAAGGCAAGAAACAGGATATTAGCTCCCTTCTACTATGCAGTGTGCAAAGCATGGGCTCCCCAGCCACAGTCCAAAAAGGACAGCATATACAAAACGCATCCTACAGGAAGAAACCTTCCCTGCAGCTTCAAGCTCTTGTCATAGGTGGATTCCTGCTGCCACTTATCAGCCTGTCACAGCATGTCTATTTACACTGACTGAGGTGAACACAGAACTTCATTTTAGGATGTAGATACAATAGTAAATTTAGTCAGTAAAATGGCAGGAAAATTACTGTTCACAAGGAGCAAGGTAAAAAATAACCCATCATAGAGAATAAAGAATTAAGCATTAACATGAGAGAATTTTATTTGCAGATCAAAGATGCCCTGAAAATTCAAGAGAAAATGATGAACTGAAAGATTTAAGCTTTCTGGAAGCAAAATTCTTTCTCTCCCAAAGACACCAGCTGAAATGAGATTTCATCCTTCCCTGTGAAGGTCTAGATTTCAGAAGGATTTTACTAATCACTGATGTTACATTATTGACTTGGTTTGAAGTTTTCTATTCACATTTTGAGAGAATTATAGGAACTCTTACATCTTTGCAAATGATATTTTTTTGTTTCAAACTAGAAATCTTCGATCCAAACCACATTTTTTCACTATTAAATAAGCCTCATCAATGTATTGCATTTGAGCAGATGCATTCATAAGAGGAAGCCAGTGGCTAAAATCCCAGTTCAGAATTAATATTCACTGTGGGCAAGACCTATCAGAAAGTCTGTTTCTGATGAATAGCACAAAGACAAAAAAATAATGTTTTCTGGGAAGAATATATTCTTCAAGGTAGTGTCAAAGCCAGGTACTGGCTTCTGCAAGGTTTGTTTTGAATTCCAGTATGTCTTCAGGTTTGGGGTTTGTTTTTTTTTTTTTCCCTGGTGTAAAGATTGTGTCCAGGTTATCATCTTCTGCAGTGAATATTTTAACTCCAGGACACCAGTTTGTACAGAATGGTTTTAACTGTAGGGAAAATTTAAAACCTGAAATTGGTTGTTGTGGATATTACACAGTTGAATTGTGATATCCATTACCTTTTATGCTTTAATTTGTCCTTTGTCCTTTCTATTTGCTCCTGCAGGTATTTGCAAAATATATCACTATATATAGTCATTTTGATGGTGTCCTGAGAAAAGGAAAAACAAAAAATTTGAGCTCTTTGAGGTTTTCTTACACAGCCGAAAGTAAACTAACTTCTCCAGAAAGGCTATTGTGCTTTATATGTTTATTATTTATTTTCTGTTTTCTGAAGAAAAGCATATTTATCAATCCACATGCTACTGATTGACACTGTGAAATATTTAATTATTTCAGTAAAAGTATAAATTTTCTGCAAAGATACAATTAAGATATTGAGCCCTATGTCTTTTTAACATAAAAAGAAATCCAGTATTATCTACTTTATTTAGTTAAGTTTTGTAAACTTGACATGTACTGAGGTTTGAGATTACAGATTCTTCAGCAGGTCACCAAGAACCTGCTGCATAATGAGTGTTTCTTCCTCAGATCCTGATTAATTTTACTACTAATTTTTTGCATGTCTTCCTCATTTCTTTGTGTCTGTTTCAACCTTGTTAAAAGGCTGAGATCAATTGTTGGAGGAATTCAGGTATCTCAAGAACAACCAAGCTTAACAAAGCTAAAGGACAACTTGCAAACAGGCTTCAAACAAAAAAAAAGCCTGATGGGGAAGGAAAAAAATAAAAAAAGAGGGAATAATCTCCTTTCACAGAGTGGACAGGAAAATAAGTATTAGGAACAACTTTGATCAAGAACTATTTTGGTTAGAAAATAGAAAGTAAAATAAATTATTTGTAACTGTAGGATAGAGAATGCTGGACTGAATTGTTGCCAAGCAAGCTATTTTAACATAGGTTAAACAAACAGCTCCAAGAAACAGACAAGTATTTCTAATGCTGCCATGGGGCAGGAGAAAAGATTAGATGGTCTTTCCAAGCTGTCCAAAAACAAAAAAAAAATGCCCAGATTAAAAAAAAAATGGAGAATTAATTTTGTCTACAATCTACCAAGTGTTGAGAATATTTCCTTGACTAAAATGACTTAATTTTAAAGCAGACTCCTCGCTTAGGGTAGGAATAGCAAACATTTCATTTTTAGCCTGACAGTGGGCAGTGGCAGAAAGCAGTCATGTACCACGAGACATTGGGCTACCAGGCACTGCCAAGAGTTTGCCAACAGGTTAAAGTTTATGCATGATGAGGTTATAAATTGTGTTCTTGTATGCAGAAGATTCACTGGCAAACAACACATGGCAATTTTATTTCTGGAATAATGTCTTTTTCAGAAGTTTGAGAGACATTAAACAGCCACTGGTTGTTCTATGCATTTTTCCCTGTCCCTCAGACGTCACTAAGCCTCCAGCTACTCTTATTGGAAAATCACATGGTTTATATGCAGACAGAGGGCAGCTCATAAGCAAAGAATAATTTGGCTTTTTGTCAGTGTCCTGTAGAATAATTTGAAAGAACTGTCTACAATTTCTGCAAAGCCTTTTCAAAAACAAAATTAACAAAATAGCAGCCACATTGCAGCTCTGACCTTAATTTGTTTATACTTTATTTTCTGCTTTTACTCATAAAAGAACAATGAAACGTGGGAAAATGCAGAACAGTTGTCTAAAACATTTCACAAATGTCATCTGAATTTGCTTTGCTGTCCTCTTGGACTCTTTTTCACTGGCATGACTAGAGGTCAGTTACCAGAGCCTCATCCACTTGGGAATCATGAGGTGCTTTATACTGTAAGAGATAGTACTGAAACTGTTATTTCAAAGAATTTTTCTGACAAAGAACTGACTTTGCTTCTCCCCTGCTAAGTACAGCAAGGCCAAGAAGGCATTCTGGTTTGCTAGACAGGATGTGATTCAGTGAGAACTTTGAGAGGGATGTTCAAATTGTATCTATTTTGAGATTTATCAAATTACAGAATAATTTTTTCATCTTTGAGTTCTCCTCTCAAGTAGATCTGGTTCCTTCTGTTGCTCCTGCCCCTAGCAGTATTTCCTTGCTTATCTTCTCTCATATGTCCTTGTTCAGGACTTATTGTTTCCTGTTTCTTGTCTTGTACAGCCTAAATACATTTCTCCTCCTCAGTGTTCACTAAACAGCAGTCCTTACTAACTGAAATGGTCACAAAGGGCAGAGCAAGACTTGCCATCATTACACTGCAGAATCAACAAAATCTTTGAGAAATGGTAACATTTTTAAAAATAAATCCCTTATCTCCCTTCATGAAATATATGTGAAATCTAATTGATAATGGCAACACATGGCCATCACAAACATTTGATGTGCTTGATAGGTCTGACACAGACAGATGACTTGACTTCAGATCTTTACACAAATTCTATGCATACTCTGTGGTCCAAGGTGTACATATTCAGTCCACAAGGACTTGATCCATCCAGGCTGTCAATTCATGCTAAACAGGTTTGAGGTTTCTCTCTGGAAGGACAGGTGAGGTCTCTGCTGAGCAATTCTTTGCTTGTAAGCAATATGGACAATTGAAAACAAGCCTTAACAGCAGGCAGGGAGATGCTCTTTCCTGGCTGTTTAGATGTGCCTAATACCTTCTTGGGTGAATTTATGGGCAGTTTATGTTGGAAAAATATGAATAATGCATATGTATGCATATCAAGCTATTAATCTCTTTTCCAAGTTAAGATATAAATTCTATAAGGTAGTGTTTCCTTCTTTAAAAGTCAAGTTACTGATAAACATTGTTTTGCAGAGTTTCTCTCTTTTAACAGAAATCTGAATAATAAATAACAGCAAATGTTTTGAGCTAGTAAAGCCATTGATTTAAATGGAATTTTACTTAATTGCCAAAAATAGAAATGTCAAATACACGTTTTCAGAAATTTGCAGAAACTGTGTTTGTTGGTTTGTCGTATTTTTCCAGATGTTAGATGCAATGACTGAATTTGTGTTATCTTGAGTGGGATAATGTCTAGACTCACAAAACTAACATTTTTTTAGCTAGCAAAAAATGAATGGAGAACCCGGACTCTGTGATGATCTTTGGCTTTGAGTCTAAAAAAAGAAGACAAAGGACAAATACAGTCATTATTTCTGTAGATCAAGAAAATATATTGAAATCCATAGTCAGTCAAGAAGACGTGATACTTCAGCACTTAGAAAGAAAATATGACATTATTTATGGAAAGAGGTCATTGAGGCTAGTCACATAATGGCTGCAGAAATTAATATTAATCATAAGTGAAGTTAAAGAGGTATTACCTGTTATTAAATTATAGACAGCTATTATCACAGGATTTGAGTGCTATTAGTGACTTTGGTCCATAAATTAGAAAAGTTTTGATATCACAGATGAGGAAACTTGGGTAATTGAAGATAAGGTGCCAAAAGAGTTGATCACTTTGTTGCCTGGACAGAAGCACTGCAGTAGGTGCTGTTCTCTGAAAGTCTGGACTCAGCAGAGATGCAAACAATTCGGTCTCTGGCCAAACTACTTCCAAAATCATGGTCCCACTTGGCTCTGTGGGCATTCATATCTAGTGACAGGGTCGATGCTCATGATCCCAGGACCTGCTTGCATCTGTTATTCCCAAGAGCCAGGGGTTTCTCCAGAGGCTATGGCAGCAGCAGCAGTAGTGGTGAGCCCACAGCTCCCCACAGCTCACCAGGGCTTGTGCCCAGGCTGTGCCACCAGGCAGGAGCGTGGCTAGTGGTGACCCCAACACCTGCATGGGCACAAAGCTCTCCTTACAGAGCAGGAAGGGTCAGGACAGCCATGAGGAACTGCCTTCCTCTTCATTGATATGGACACTTCCACTTTGTCTTTGACACCTCCATTAATTTATCTATTAATACAACCAGGACAAACTGTCTGTAAGAGGGGACGCTGTGCAAAGACTAATCTTTTGTGATTTGCTATAGCCGTGCATTGTGGTCCTGTCATTTTCAGTGCCATTTACATTACTCTTTTTACTTTTCTTCCCCTGTTCCCACTGTTTAAGTCATTGTATGAATTAAAGGAAGGGATTATTTTTAATGTAATATTTCTGTGTGATTATTTGGCACAAAATATTAGCATGAAACTCCCTCTCTCCAGTCGGTTGGGCACTGGGGGAGCTGTCTGTAAAGTGGGATTGTTTTGTTGTAGTACTGGAGTAATAACATTGGAACAAAAAACAGTAACAGGAGAGTTTAGCTTTCTCAAAATTTCCCTTATTGTAGAAGATTTCCCAAAGATATGCTCTTCAAAATTCTCCATATTTTTAAAAATTAATTGGATGAGTTATAGCTAGGTCTGTTGCTACTCAATTTGTAACATTATTTCACTGTCTGTTTATCCATCCATCCATCCATCCATCCATCCATCCATCCATCCATCCATCCATCTCTTTGTAGCTGTATAAAGTAGCCATAGAATCTGGTGACTGTTGATAGATCATAAATCACTGTCAGCTCTCAACAACTTGTGAATACAAATGTGATTAAATTTGATACTGTGCCCATTTTTCATTTATCAGGTTTCAATATACATTTCTTCAACTTCTGTTACTCTTTCACAGTTAGTACCTTAACTTCTTGTGTGTCTGCTTTCAAAAAGGCAAAAAGAAAGAAAAAGGAGAACCATTAAAAATCTGAAAAACACAAAAGAGAAAAAAAGAGAAATCTGAGAGAGAATAGAACATTTCAAATCTTGTTAAAATGCTTTCAGGCTATGAGTCTGTGTCTATATTTGTAGATAAAACCGACAAAACAATTAATGTATAATTCTGTCCCACTAATAAGGAGTTGCCTTTGATAGTGCCACAGGAAGTTAGATTGTGGATTTGGATATTCACCCTCAACCTTGATTCACCTAAAACTGTATAGATAACTTCCTTTATAGACTGAAAATGGCACAGGGAAACTTAGGGTGAAGAAATTAAAAAAAAAAAGGTAATTTTGCAACCCACTGCCCAAAATAACCTGTACATCTTTTTCTCATTTGTGCATTATCAGATCTAATCTTTAAATGCATGCTACTTTTTAGGGTTCATGAACTTTGCCTCATTTTGAATACAGGTTTCATCATAGATAATATGTCTCAGCTGTTAAAAGCTGAGTATTTTGACTACTCGGCACACTCCCCTTCAGTCCTTTGCTGGTCATTGTTTAGCTTTCAAGAGAGAACTAAAAGTGGATAGCCTTGACTTTTATTTTATCTTCCTTTTGTTCTCAAGTCCTTTGTGTATTTGTCATGTAGGCTTTTTTATATTTTTTATTTTATTATTTTCTCTATAAGAAATAGAAAGCAAGTTAGAGGAAGAGGAAAATGGCATGGTTCTAAGCACCTGCAGAGAGAGAGGAGTGGAAATTTACTGGTTAAAGATGCCCTGCCAAGAATCTGAATTGTAGAAACAGCAAGAGCTTTTATCTTACCATCTATTTTGCTCCTCTGCTTAGGATTCTCCCTAGATGGTACTTCAGAGGATTACAGAAATGTAATACCTAAATATTTCACACATACAAATGCATTTTATCCTTCCATAACCATAGAGAAATAAGAAGACACCTCCACCTTACATATATGGGAAACTGGATATGCACTAGATTGTAGAAAGGTGATAACTTGGGTGGCAATTAAAGACTGAAGCCCAGGTAGCTTCTAATTGGCCCACAAATACAGAGTCTTCTGAAATATTAATATTAAATGAGCCTGCTGAATAAAGCTCCCCTATTCCACTCAAATTTCCATGTTCACAGTCTTGCTTTCTAGACCGGAAAGAGAACAGATGGTCTACTACTCTCAAAGCACTCCTCACAGCTTTGGTTTTCTATTAAAACCATGACTCTAAGCAAACCTCCAGCTTTAGATCCTAAGCCTGTCAAGAAGAGTGGCAGAGAAAGATTTCCATTTCTCCAAGTTCAACTCCAGTGCAAGCTGGTCAGACTTGTTCAGAATAGCTCATTTTCTTCATTCTTTGGAGAATCAAAGACTGGCCAAAGCACTCAGACAAGATGAACCATTGCTTTAGGACAGAGCAGAAAAGGCTTTAAAAGCCTGAGGACACTTCTTGCTCACAAACTCACAGTTGTTTTCTCTTGTTTGGGAGCTGGCAGGGACACTGGGTGTCTGTGCCAGCCTGCACAGCAAGCAATGCCTACCTCCAGCTGGGGTGGTGGTCATGTCTCACCTGATCAGCATCCTGTAACATCCCCACTGCTGCTGACAGCACTGTTGCTCTTACTCTGCCAGAGACTCAGAGTTTAAAGACTGGGTTTATTTCCTGTAACTAGAGAAATTGGGATGACTGCAGAAACAGTGGCATTAAATGCTGTGATGATCATAGATGGCAAAACAGACTGGATGACCTGCTCAGCCTTTTCTTGTTAGATGTTAGATGAGTTGGTCAACTGATCTTGAACCCAAGTTCATCACACACATATTTTTGGGACACAGTCACATGGTGAGGCCCAAGATTTTGATAAGGATTAGAGAAAGAAATTTAGTCTTGAGTTTGGCACTTACACCCCAAAACTTACTTTGTTCACTTATACAGATCATAGTATATTTTAGAGAAAATTAATCTCAACGTTTCTCAGCCTCATGTATGCAAATACTGGAGAATTCTTTCACTAGGTGTGAAACTTAACACAGTAAAATCCTCCACCTCTTTATACAGTAAATGTCTAAAACAGACCCCAAGAAAAACATTCTCAAATTGCTTGCTTCTTCCCAGTAAAGAAAGTTTAGAATAATTTGCTCAGACAGAGGCCTCTATCTTGTGTATATTTGTACTCAGTCAAATGAAACTATCTGATATTTTTACTCTCAGTCTTCCAGCATGCTTTGAACTTCATACTGCATTCATGTTTGAAATCTGTAGAGTAAAATAAAAGTCAGTTTGTTATTTTTAAATGGGGAAAATGCACACACAAAAGAAGTTTACAAATTCTTAAAAACCACCTAGATCAGAAGAGAATTTCAGCAATGCACCAGCTGAAAGTCACAGCATTACCTTCACTGTCCACTTTATGTGCCAATGTAGCTATTGCAACTATTTCTCTCCACTGATATTTATAGGACAGACATATATATGGTCTGGCAGGGCAGTACCAAAAGAGATGAAGGAAAATTAACTTCTAAGACATCAGAGTGATACGACTTAAATTAGGCATCTATAGGGAGGGTGCATGTTACCTTGTGCCATCAATGCAATGGGCTATTTAGAGCAGTGTGTAGACATATGAAGTTTAGGCATATATGTGAAACAACAGCAGGATTTCAATACAGCTAAGTAGTTTTCTGAATACGTATAGTATAAAGAGTTTTGCTGAACTGGTGTTTATACATTTGTCAGATTTCAAGTTTCCAAAACATTTGCCTAAGAAATAACATTGTATAAAGATAAATAAATTAAAATCCATAAGTAGTAATGGAAGAAATACTTTCTCAGGTACTTTCCTATTATACCAGTGGAGGAAGGGTTTTCTTGTTATTTCCCAGAGTTATTATTTTTCAGTTGTTTTGGTTTATTTTTTTCCAGTTTACTTCAGATATGCCAAAATTCAAGCTGAAAGATGATCATTTGTGAAAAAAAGTAGAAAATGCTCGCTCAAAAGAGCTCAAAGAATGAAAACGAAATCTTAGCCTGTCTTTCTGTGCATTTTAATCCCAGCATTTATTTGTAAGCACTCATTTTGCTGGCCCATTCGTCTAACAGTTAACTGCTTCTGGCAAGGAGTTTTTAATGTCGTGTATACAAAGAGATGCAGGGGGTTAATAGCATGGATCCTAAATTACTATCCAAAGAAAGCTGTGATTATCCAAACAGCAATTTCAATTCCTAGCCAGCCTCCAAACACAAAAGACTTATAACCAAAGATATGCAACAAGGAGACATTTCTGTGCATTTAAACATTAAATTTAGAGTGCAAGAATCTTTTAGCTGTGTATGGCCTTTTTCTTCCAAGAAGACAGCACCTGCTGGCAGGGATTTAACTTTGCTCTGGTGTCTCAAGTGTGACTGTATTTATGTGTTAAGAAAAACACACAAAGCTGCAAATTAGTTGCTTGGTCACTCACACAGACAATAAAATGTACATGTACTTGCATTAAAAACCTACAGTTTTCTGCTTGCTGTACACTGGCTCAAAAAACCTTGTACCCATATGTCACAATTACTGGTTTACTGTTAAGCTCCAGATGATCTGCTAAATGGCAGTAAAAATAGTGTGGGAGGACATCTGATGGGCTAACACTTCTTGTTATCCCATATCTTTTGTTCCTATATAAATCTTTTGCCTTTTTCTGCAGCGGTTAACAAGAAGAAATAATCCTGGTCTCTGCTTTTGTTGAGAAGCACCAAGTGGACATTTCCTCTGACTTGTAAATCGCTTTCTAATTCCTTTCTTCCCCACAAAGTGAATATAGCTTGGCCTATTTTTGTCACTCTAAGAGTAAGACCTAAAATTCCCATTTTCTTTCTGTTTGTCTTATTCTGTTTTATACAAATGTACAAAAAGGCATAGATGTTCCTTGGTCTGACATTCTCATTCCCACAACATTTTGGGAGGGGATGGGTGGTGTGAACCCAAGGCATCCTGACATGCCTTTTCTATTAAAAGAACAAAACAAAAACCAACATGAAAACACTGAACCAGTACTGAGCAGGACAAGAAGAAACCAGTGTGCAGATTCTCTTTGTCTCACCTTCCCTCCATCATCACAGCAAGTCCAACGTGTCCTTTGAGGTAAATAACTTCACAGCTTCAGGATTACATTCAGAAGGACTGGGAGGTCTGGGGACGACCAGCAGAGATGGCCAATGCCCTCATGAAACACTGGATTGACTGAGAAGTACGGGCAGGCAATGAATTGGTGCAAAAACACAGAGGAGCCATTCCACTAACAAAGAAGGTGCAGAAGTTTCACTTTGAGCCTAAACCTGTCTTCTTCCTTGACTGTGCAACACCAACATGTTAGAATGTACCTTTGAACAGTATGGGCATCTGAGCCTTTGGAGCAAGTCAGAGATCATGGCAGCAGCCCTACAAGCCCTATGTATGTAATCTGCCCAAGCAAGACTATAAGCTACTATTGGAAACAAGACACTGGCTGAAAAGCATCTTTGGAACTGACAGATATAGCCATCCTTATCTTTTGACCTCACTACAGGCAGGTGTACAGATCACTCCAACCTGGGAACACATTTTGCCTCGCAAGTTTCTGGAGGATACCTTGTCAATCTGTACAAGGATATTAATTATTGAAATTTCAATATAAAAAATACAGATTATGGAATTTAGTGAAAGGGGCAATGTTTAATGCATTATACAGAAAGACTTTAATGTGGTATGGAGACTTGGTTTCTGGACTATTTTTAAAGAAATATTTTGTGTTGGTCTTAGGCCAGTATTTGTTATAAATATTCCAGTATATCTGTATTGTGAAAGGTACTGAGTATGATGTAGACATTCTCAATCTAATGCAAATCCAACTTCATAGCTTCCCGTGGTGAAGAATAGAACCATTCAGATAAAGCAAATTGAACCCAGGATCAGGATAGCCTTGTGCTGTCTGTTCTGCCAAAGGGCAGATTAGCTTGGGCACTGCATCAAGCTATGCTGCTTCCTGGTTCAGGCTGGCTCACACAGTATCAGCCATAAGAGGGAAATGCTGAATTTCTGTTTATGGCATCAATATGGCTTAGTCTCAGAATATCTCCCTTTTTAAACAACTTTTGCTTAACGTAGCTCTTTCTAACTGCCAAGAGACTGCATTTTGCTCACAATACGAAATAAGCTGGCAAGGAAGCCTCAGGAAGTAATTTACAGCAGGGCTAACAAACTCTTTCTGCCATCAGCAGTTGTAGTAATTGCAGGTACTTTCATCAGCAGCAGTGTTAAATGTGAATGCCATCATCAGCACTGATGGGTAGCAGCAGCAGCAGTCAGGAACAGCACCAAGCAGCACCCGGTGCTGCTGGCTCGCTGCCACGCAGCTTCACATAACTGGGAGCACACTAATGATGCACACAGTAGTTTGGAAACCTTTGACTTGCGGTGCTATCATCAGAACTTAACTCCAGCTTCACTGCTTCTATAAAAACAGGTTTTTCATGTGCAGTGGTTAACAGATCAAAGTCCAATTAAAAAAAAAAAAAGATAAAAGTATACCTTGTGTAGAGAATTCCACTCTTTTAATCATTAACAGTTAAACCAACTAAGAATTATATTCTTCCTCAGTTTAGCAAGTATTAAGTATTTAACATAATGTTCACTTTCTTGTTAGGAAGGATTTTTTGAATTACTGCTGTTCAGTATACAAATATTCAGGGGAAAAATAAAAGTTAATTGCTTTGAAATATGGAAAATCAGCACTCAAACCCTGAATTGTGAGGCTAAATCTCTAAGGCAGGCACATAGATCTGTCACAGGTGTCTACCTGTCACATTTCAGGAGGGGAAAGATTTGATATATGGCTAGTAATAGGGCCTCTGCCTGGCCCCCTGGCTCATGGTGTAACACAGCTCTGCTCTGGTTCTTAAAAGAAAAAGAAACAAATTAGCCTCAAGTAACCAGATCCCCAAATCTCCTAATAAGTTCCTAGCTGCATGTTTATGCGCAATGGTGTGCAATGAATGCTGTGCACTTCTTTTTTACTGGATACTTGGTACACTACAGATTTGCTTTCTATTTTATACCAGAACTGGGACTGGAAGGCCAGACCTTCAACCTTGCTAGTGTAAAGCAGAGAGGTAAGGACAAAAAGCTGAATTCTGACTGCTACAGCCCAATGCCAGTCATTTTTTTTATTTCCTCTCAGAAGAAAATAATATCTCTGCTTGGCCAAAATGAGAAAATAACTGGGTGTGGGAGGTGGGGGGATACATAGACAAAAAGGTAGAGGAGACATTAGGATTCAATTAAAATAGCATTGGTTCAAATAAAGAGGTCAGTCATCTTCCAACTCCTCCTCTTGTGTGTTCCAGAAGAATTGTGGAGAAGCAGCAGGAGCAAGATGCAGGTCTAGATCCATGTTAGGCCTGGCATAACAGGATTCTTGAGTCAATCTTTTAAGATCTGCAGGATGCTTTATAATGAGGCACTTTTATTTACCACCTGGTTAGATACAGAACTTGCAGCCTTCGATCTCTGGGGTTTTTCTCTTTTTTCCTTCACTCCCTTTTTACCAAAAGAGTTCCTGATAGAGTGAGACAGCTCTGGAGCTCTGAATTCTGGCCCAATCTACAATTGTTCTCAGACTGTCCTCTCTAATTTGTCCACCTCTCCTACAGAAATTATCCATGGAAGATATCCGTACAACCTATTCAGATGGGAAAGCCTATCGTCTCCACTTGTAAGCTGTTCCAGCATTTTATTATCCCCTTACAAAGGCAATTAAAAAAAAAAAATCAAATTTGCATTGCTGTAGTTATACCCTTTTTGCCCATTAGCTGACATGATTATCTGACCAATATTTTAAACATCACAAAATTGTAAACCTGTTCTGCTGCAGTCCTTTCCTTAATGCATTAAGTGAGTCCGGTTCATTCAACATTTCTTTATAGGCCACATTTTTAAATATCCTACAGTGTTTGCTTTCTGGTTTTCAGATTTTTTACATCGCTTTTAAAATATGGTGGTTTAGCACACTGGTGGACTCCAGCAGACAGTGCTGAGCAGACAGCTGGTTGCCTCCTATGTCTTGCATTTAATATTCCTGTTAATTTTCTCTGAGTGACATTTGCCTTTGTTGGTTTTGGAAGGATACCACTCTGTCAAGTCAGAGTTCAGCTTCTGATCCATCACGATCTCTTTCACACGGAAAGCCTCTGCTTTCAGCTTTAGCCTCACAACACATTCCTGCACACCACTGAACGTCTCTCACTGCATGAATTCTCAGCCTTTGCACTGCCTCACTGCTGCAGAAAATGAAAATCTGGCATGGGTAGATGTAGTAACATTTTACTCTCCTCTTCAACTAGATCAAATTTCGACAACAAAATTTTTAAAAAGCTTGAAAGTCTGATCTCCTAATCGACCAAGAATCCTCCACAATTTTTTCCTAATTGTAACAGAAAAAAAATTTGATTTTAGACCTGACACTTTATTTGATCAGACTGATGTTCTCATTAGAAAAGAATATTGTCATAATGAAAAATAATACTCCAAAGGGGTGTTTTTATTATAAGTCCTTTCCTGTAGTACTTGATCATAAAATAAAGATCAGTTCAAGTTCATGTTAGCAATTGACAAAGTACAAAATGAAGCTTGATCCAGGCCTTAAAATTATTGTAATTTTCACCCTTTCTAGTCCAACACTAAGATTCAAAAAGTGCACACTACTGTACATTACTAAGTCTAACATTAAGATTGAAAAAGCACTCCACTACTGTTAGTAGAGAAAGATTTATATGCATATTTCTGGATATCTCATAGCACATTGAAAAACAATCCAAAAGCAAGACTTACCCTGGACTTTGCTTTTTTTAAAAAGCAGAACTTTCTAGAAGCAACTACTTGTTTCAATAACTCTTGAGGCAGGTTTGAAAGCTTTGCAATTGACTTTTCAGATCCTTGACTATGCAGAGGAAGTTCCATGTCTAAGCTGGGGTCCCAGGACAGTCAGGATCCAGCCAGGTACTATGAAAACCATCCAAGATGATTAATTCCATCACTTAGTCTCCAGGATAACCAGTTCTTCTGGTGCTGGGTTAGACCTGGGGAGACCTGAGGGCCTCCATCCTGACATCCCAAAAAGTGAGCAGCTTTGACATCCTACCTACAGCAGACCTTTCAAATTCAAAGTTTTTCCAATATTATTTAAAGGTAGATAGCAGTGTAAGTCTCAGAAAATGCTAATTTCATCCAGAGGTTGTGACTGGAAAGAACACAGCTTGCATCAAATCTGAAAACATCAAGTCAGACTTGGCTTTATAAACACTTTGGGGACAGTTTTCCACTAGAACTATTAATATTTTTTTTTCCTTCTTCACTAACAGTAAAGCAGATTTCCTGTATGGCCTATCTGATTATATGATACCAGAGTGGTATCCTGATTATAACAGTGAGAGTAATATAGAGAGGAACCACCAAAACTGTGCTGTACAAAACTGTACAAACCCCTTACTTCTGTATCTTGGTCACTAAAGAATCACATCTGCAGAGAATTGGAGATCCTCTACGTAAAGGAGTGAAAAATATTCTCTCTAGAAAAGCAAATACCTCATTCATCTCGTCTTATCTCAGCTTTGTCCATCCAAAGCTGCTCTTGGCCTGGGATGCATGAAGGTTTTTTTGTTCTCTCTATTACTTTGGGTTTCTAGTGTTGAAGCTGCTGCTAAAGAGAAACATTCCTGCAACAAAGACAGTCTGAATGATGGGATTTTATTATACAAATAAAAGAAGTAAAAATTTCTTACTCTTTGGCCAAAAAAAGAAGAGGAACAATTATTGAAGAGGAATTGTACAGAAAGGAGTCTGAGTAGAGGTAATGAGTCTTTTTCTTGCCCTTACTATGTTGGTAAAAATTGAGAAACATAGGACAAATATTTGAAAGAAGAATTAAATAAAAGGAGCAAAGAGACAGCCCTTGGGATACTGCAAATAAGCATGAAATACTGGAAAAAAAAATAAATCCCACAGCAGAAAAAACTTTTGACTATAGACTATGCCACTGTGTGCATTGCAAACAGCTCTGAGCATCTGTGCTGTGTTTATTATAACAATGTCTTTATTGTTGGGCTGGGGCCTCTTGGGGCTACTGGTTATGACTATGACTCTAGCACAGAAGTAACACCAATAAGTCAACTCAACTATGATATGTTTCTAATACTTTTTTTTTTTCCACAGATCCAGAAATATGAATGCAGCAAACTCCTGACAGTCTTGCACAGGCTGAGTATCACATCACCTCTCAAAATATCTGAGTGAGTTTGGCGTGCTTTGTAATGGGGAGAAGCATTGGGTTATTTGTCCAACTATGATTTCCATGTATTCCATAATTACTCATTTGCTAAAGATTCAGTTTCCCATTTGGAAATGAAATAATTTCTGCAGATGCCAGACTTCTGGGCAACCATCTGATACTTGTATCCCACCATACGGTTACCCATATGTAACCATGTTAATGGCAACAAAAATAAAGATGAAAACAAAAAAGTAAAACAGGCAGTTGAGCTGTTTGACACTAAGGTAATTCAGTTTCCTCTTCAAAGGCAATTGAAATAGAGAGCCATACACTTCCCATGGAAATCACAGGAAAAGCATAAACAACTGTTCAGCTAAAAAATTGAACCTGTCATAGAGTCTCTAATGACTGCTTTCTATGAAAAAGTCTTGTAGATTATTAGCTCTGCTTAAGCAGGCAGTTTCAAGAACAAAGACAAACAGGGGAACAAACTCTCCCAACCTATCATGCTTAAAATCTTCCAGCATCTGGTGCAAAAAATTATTAAAAGCAGCTGAATAAGGTCACAGCAACTGCCATTCACAGAGACTTCCACAGCTCTCAGCTCTCAGCTTTTTACACTATTGTGTAAAAAGCACTTTGGGGCATTTGTTTTTACTCTCCTTCTTTTTTTTTTTTTTTTTCTCTTGTGAAGATGTGCCAGGTACACAGCAGTGACCTGGGAAGTCAGCAGGACTTCCCTCTGCAGCAATACCCACAATACAAAAATGTTGCTAGGGAAAGGAGAGCAACTTGATAGTTGTGGAGAGTCTGTACTTTGTACCCCAAACTCTCATCCCAAGGGGTTGCAGGGGTGTGCTGAGAACTGGGTATCTCAGCCCAGCATTGATAACAAAGTGAACTCTCCTTAGTTCAGTAGCCATAGCCATGAGGTGGGAATGAGAAGGATAACAACCACAGGCAATATTCAGTACAGCTAAAAGGTCCTATGTGGAAACAGAAGCACTTTATACAGCTCAGGCCTTGTTTTGTTTCTGGAGTAAAACTGCTTCAGTGAAGTCCTGCACAATGTGTCCTACCACAGGACATGGATTTCAAGTGCAACTCTACATCTATTGAAACTCAGCTATAAGCTGTGCTAAGATTTTGCCACACCATTTGGTCACTCCTGGAAATGTCATTGTGAGTCTCCTCCTCTGAGATTCTTCTATTTCATACAAATCTCTGACATATTAATAAATAGCATCCTTCTGAAAGGCTGTCCTCTAGCATCTTGACTTCTGTAAAGGTCCATTGGATTTTCCAGGGTTTGTTGACTATGGAAAGACATGTTCACTGTTATTTGTGGATGAAGATAAGCACTAGTGCTGTATATGTAAACTGTCTCTTGTAAATAAGTTACCAAAAGCAAATTGCTACAAATAAATAATGCTACAACTAAGAAATAACAGTAAGGAGGAATAATTTTAGTATGCACTACATGGTTGCATTTTCATATTGACTAGACTAGTTTATGAGCTACATGTCATTTGTTTACAAGTAGGGCTGCTTCTGTTTTTAAGCGGTGTACACTACAAAATTCAAGGGATTTAAAATGCTATCTGTGTTCTGTCTCATGTACAGGGTGATAGACATCCTTAATTTGTAAGCATTAGCCAAATGAGATGCAGTTGCAGAAAATGTAATGGGATCATCTTTGTATTTTATGTCAGCTTGTCTAAGTGCTGTTAAAAGATGCACAATGCACACAATGCAATCTGACAGCAAATAGGGTAGCTGTTGTAGGCATGACAAATAATAGCCGACTTCACTTTTCATTGTCATTCGTACATAGGCAATATCCAATAAACACGGAAGCTATAACACTGCCTAGAAACTTACTGGTTTTAAAATCTTTCCTATGTTATGTCCATAACTACTGTTCCATTTGGGAAACGTGAAAGGCTGTGTCTTTTTCCAACCAGAGAAATTCTATTTTAAACACAGTCTCATCTTCTTATAATTACCTTGAAACTTAGAAATGTGTGTCGTGAAATGATGTGAAAGAGTGTGTTATGTTTTTGAACTCAATATTAGTGCATCAATAACACAAGCTAATCGTTGCATGAGCTGCTATCTGCATTTTTAAGGAGCCCATTAGTGTCATCACTAGACACAGTTGTATAATTTGAAGATTACTTCAGTCTTTCTTCTGGCAGCAGCATGAGTTTTCATCCCTTCATTCGCATTGCCTCCTTGCTTCAAAATAATTGACTCAGGCAAATCAGTCCTGGGAAGATATTCCCAAGGGTCACACTTCCAGATAAGCTGTTAAAGAATAGACTCATCAGGCAAATGATGAGTCTTGTGTCACAAGCTGTGCAGGTGAGAAATCCTTCAAGGTCCAAGGACTAGGCTGCTTTACAAAAAGTGAAGAGCTGCTAGTGACTGTTCAGTGTAACAACCAAATTCCCAGATCACTCTCTCCTTTTGCAGTACCTGTAGGAGCAAGAAAAAAAAAAAGGTGTTCTAATTACATTGCTGTATCTCATTACATACTAGCACACACACAGGTATCAGAGTGGAAGGCACTGAAAGAGATTATAGTGTTGGCAATGGTTGCATTAAGAAGTAAGGAAGTCTTTTCAAAGAAAACTCTTTTACTAGAACTCTGTTCTAGCAGACAATTTCAAGTTTGCCACTTACAGAAGGTTTATTTGATTTTTTAAAAATTTATTTTGTGCTTAATTAATATCTTTTAAAAAAACAAACCACAAAAATGTTGTCTATTTCTTTTTTTTTTTCCTCAGCAAAATGATGTAAAACCCACAGAAACCCGGTTTGGGTGCATTTTTGCCTTCCCTTTTCATGGCATTACAGTATTTCATTCCTTCCTTTAAATATGAAGCAAATTAAAGTCATTACTTTGTAAAGAATAAGGGCTGGAATTTAGAAAAAAGCAGAGGAAACAAGAAGTTAGTAAGCTGAAAAGAGCACAGACAGAAAAAAAGTGAAGTTTGTTTTGTTAATTTAGCACTTACTTTTTTTAATCAAGGATGGTCTCCCTCAAAGTGCACAACACAACTGAAATCCTAAATTTTGCAGCTGATTCATAATGCAAATGTGGTTTAAGCCCTATGCAAGACATATATGACATTTTCAGGTCCAGTGGAAATATGCACAAAACCATTTTTGAGTTCACCTCCCCTGAGTTCACAAAGACACAAGGATGCCATTTGCTGTGTGCAATGCACACACAGACAAGTGTTGTTCCAATGTAGCAAGGAGCAGTCTCATAGCAGAGGATATTTGTGCAGAGAGCTGATTGTAGAGCAACTACTAAAATAAATTTTAAAAAATAATTCAAAAAGTGCTTAATTTATCGTATTTAATTTATGAACCTACAAATCAAATGAGCACTCAAAGCAATTTGGGATTGTACCTCATTTTTGAGGAGGCACATGCAAATTACACTAATTAAAACACAAGTTTTACCACAATTCTATGAGATCTTGAATCAAAAACAGAAAAGCAAGCAGGTAGAGGAAAAAAAAAATAAAACATTTTATCTGTGCACTTTTCAAGTGCACAATGTTATTAACAGGCAAATTTAATTTCTGGGTGCCCTTGGGGATGCAAAAACTTCTGAGCCTTGCAGAAGGGAGGCATTGGTTATAAACTGGCTAGTGAAAGGCAGATCCCAAAACACCAGGCAGCTGCTTTTTATTTCAGATGTCACCAAAACCCAGACCTTTTTCATTCTGCTGATAAGCAGCTAAACATTTATATATAAGAACTTAGAGCAGGAATTTCAATCACCCCACGTAGTATATACAACTAGAGTATACAACCCCTCAGTGTAGCCTACTTACAACTGCCTGTAAGAAAATTCATTACATTCTGTGCATTAACCCTGCTCTTCCTGCTATGTTTCACTCTTAGCTGCTGTGTCTGATGACTGTTAAGTTGGTGTCTTTTATCTTAGAATAAATTAATTTTCATCTGCTTGTAATATGTACTTATTGTACAGAATAAATGTGTCCCAATCAAAAAGGTGGAAACTTAACAGAGATTTAAACATTGCATATTACATAAAAGTAAGAAATGCAGTCCTGAAGGACCACCTATATTTTTGTTAAACTACAGAGGGGCAGAAAAGGATCCTGCATTGGTTCCCAAAATTGACAATATTGGATTAAAAGGAAGTCAAGCATTTTTCTCTGTGTAAACATACCCATTATTAAAGTTATAGAACAACTGAGATACATTTGTTACCAAGTTTTGAACTGTTTTGAAATTACGAAATTTGGGATTGGAACAGGAATTACAACTTTTCTTCTCAAGAGGAGACTAAGTACAATCCAGCTCTTGATAGAAGAGGTTTTTTTATTTGATCAGCAAGTTGCTTTTTGAGTGATTTCTAGAGTATTGCAATTAGTTATTACAATTCATTTCAAAAAGTTAGATTTGACAGTAAAACTTAAAGGCCTCTCTTGAAATGAGCAAGTGAAACTGTCAAGGGGCAAAAGAACCTGTTCAAAACTATCCAAGAGTCCCTAAATAAAAAATCTGAAACTGTTTTAGTCAGTGGTAAAGTGAAGGACAAAAGTATTAATAATTTAATTAATTTACTTAATGTACTTTTAAACTTTTAACAACAGCAATGGTTTTTAAAATTAATAAATTAAATCAATACAAAGTTGCATTCATCAGCTCATATAAAAATAAATTCTGTTAATCATCAGAAAGGAATGAATAAAGTTGGACATGTACATTCACTATATTGTCCTTTCTGAGCTTTATGGAAGCCTTGCAGAAGAATAGAATTTTGAGGTAAAAAATAAGTCAGGAAGACATTCTGATAGACAGGCACTGGGACAGGAAATCTCCACAGGAAGAGGTAAAACACCAGAATAACACTGCAAAAATTTTAAACCTGTTGACTCATACGTGAAAATAAGAATTATTATTCCTGACTTTTAACACTGGCAGAAAAGTCAAGTATGCAAGTGTGATTATATTTACCTGTGCATCAAGGGGTCAGCCAGTGAGTGACGAGGAGCAGAAAAACACTGGGAGCAAGGAAAACCATGCCAAGAAACATGCAATATCCCATCCAGTAATCACACTCAGATGTATCCAGATGTTAATGCAGTTTGAAACTAAACACTGCATTTAATTTTTGCATTGACTCTTCTCTTTTCCAAAACCTTCTCAGGCACAGGAATGGCCAGGGGAAAGGGAGCTCAGCTGCCTGGGGGTGGAGGAGCTGGCAGCCACCAGAGCAGCCTTTCCCATCAGTGTCTCTGCTCCCCTGAGAGTTCTGAGACCAAATCTCCTTTTGGTTGAATCCCATGCCTGCTCCAAGAGAATAATCTGAGGAAAACTCTGCCCAGATACAATTACTACCACATCTGATCCGGTAACGGATTTACAGGAATCAATATAAAACCTTTCTTTGCCTATATGACATACAAAAATGTTCCTATCAATGCAAGCATTTCTTTCCTGACCAACAACAGAGAAGGGGAAAAAAAGGAAAAAGAGAGAGTAAAGGTGACAGCACTTACTGTTTCTTTATAAATTTTTATTAGAAATCCTCTTCTCAAGATAATTGGATCATTTCTCTTTTCCACAGAGCTGAGACAAAGAAATGACAGAGAAATATAAAAATATGTCTGTGACAGAGTGTAGAAATTTAACAGAAGGATTTGGAAGTACTCTGGAGAGGAAAGAAAAAGATAGATTTAGTTATTTTTACAGTTCAGTGCTGTTAAAGTTTTATAATACTGAGAAATAAAGCAGAATTCATGTTTATGTTGGTTTGAAAATGCTGAGAAAGGAGGTTTTTAAACTTATCATTAATAATACCTTCTTGAGGTCTTTCCTACAGCAAATTTATTTCCTTAAAAGTACAGTGTACCTTTAGAGCTTCAGAGATTTTCCCTCCTGGATCACCCAGACTTGCTTGGGCATCCTGAGGTTCAGCACAACCCAGGCTATGCTGCTGTGGAGCCTTCAGAGCCAAAAAGAGTCAGGTCTCTGTGACAAGGACTGGAATGGATCCCAAATGAAAAAGAAACTGGAGGAACTGAGTGAACCATGAAACTGTCTAAATGTATACATTAGATTATGCGAAACAATAACATCTCTTTTGGCCAGTAAGTTGACAGCTTTAAGTCTGATACTTAAGCCTGATGCTTTTATTGTTTGGATATGAAAAATATCCATTGAGATGGATGGCTACGGGCTTGAGGTTTTTGTGGATTTTATTATTATTGTTGTTGTGGTTTGGTTTTTAATTCTGGTAACTACCACTGCAAGTTATTTGGCTGATTCTCAAGGAGAAGGTAAAAATAGGGGATCCCAACCAACTGCTAGCTCCTGATTTCATTGCAAGTGACAGGGATTCAATGCTCTGTGGGACCCAACCTTTCTGAAACTAGGTATGGAAAAAACAAAAGCAAACATATTCAGACTTCCATATGCTCAAAATAATGATCAGAAATGAATTACAGTAGTTCCATCTATTTCTGATGAACAGGGAAACTTGCAATAATTAGAAAATCCAGTAGTAATATATACACATGCCTTAAATCCAAACATTGCTTTTGCTTCCACATTATTTTGAATGAGGCCAGGCACAGTGGGGCTAAGGTAGAATTTTACTGATATGTAGAGGAAGAAGGCAATTCTAAATAAAATAGAAACAAAATATATGGAAGTCCAAAATTTTTGTCTTAGTCCCTTGATATTAGAATAATCAAATGTCTGTGTTGTGTAAATGTAAAGAAAGTGCACTACCTTGTGATGGTTACATGAAACAAAGACCTTGAAGTTTCTCATCTACTGTCTAAATGAATAATATTGCAAAGATTTTGAATTATTAAGGAAATTAAGACATTGTCTCCACTGGTTTCACATAGACCTCACTGTAAATAAAACCAATGCCTTTGATATTATTGTGACTGGCAGGGTATGCAGGAAACATCTTTTTCCTATGCCTTTTCCTGAAAGGGGCAGGTGACAGCTGGAAGGTAGAGCTGCTGTACTCAACAGTGCAGACATAGGTTTAGTTACTCGTTCTCACTGGAAAGTGTAGTTAAAGAAATTATTTTTGAAATTCTTACATGTTATCTTGTTTGGATACCATATGTAAAATAAACTTTGTTTAAGCAATAGAAGGTAATTAGGGTAAAAAAATATGTAGAATAAGGATTTACAATAAAAGCAACAACTTCCTTATCACACCATCTTGTTATGGTTATTTTTCTACACCAAATTAAAACTTAAGTCACTAGAATTTTATGCTGCTGTGTGAACATGTAGAAAGTTTAATAACCAATAAAACATTAATTAAAGTCCAGTTTCTAGACATACTGAGAGTCAAACTTCAGTTGACACTGAATACTGTTCAGTGAACTGACACAGTTCTCAATATCTCTGTAAACACAGAAAAGATTGGTCAAGTAACTACAATATCCTAGGTAAATACATGAGCATATTTTAAAATTTTGCCCCAGTTCTTTACATATAACAGACAATGGACTGTTAGCTAGAAACCATATGTCTGGATAAAATTTTTATTCAATAAATTTAGATTAATCACATTGAAATACAGTGGAATAGAGAAAAAAAAATCCTGCAGAAATAAAAAAAATTTAAAAAAAACGCAATAGAAAAGCAAGTAATGCACAATGGAAAATAGAAGCTGATGTGTTCCAAGAGTCTTTCCTAGATTTTCTCCCACCTCTACATATGGACTGTCTTGGCAAAAAGTGACCCTTTCATTTGTCAAAGTGTTAGCATAGTGCCTGTGTGATATATGTGTCTATGTGGAATGACAGTGACAAGGAAACTGATAACTGTGTGGTTTATAGTGTAAGAATCTGGAAACAGTACAAGATAGAGCTGTACAGCCAGTCACTAACTCTGTTACGTACTGGTTCCTTCTCAAACCCTTTTGGGACTTTGCTAATATATAACAGTACCAGTAAAGTATGCTATAATGTGATTTGGCCTTTCTCCAGCCTGAAACAAAGAAGCCATAGTTTTGCTTAGGTCTATAGGTTAATCTTACTTCACTTTGCTCCACAAAATTAATTCTGAAAACATAAGAAATTAATTTTGCTGATCAGTTGTGCAAATATGATTAATAAAAGACATGTTTTTTCTGTTTAAACATTACAGTGCCTTAAATATCTCTCCTAGTAGCTTGGAGACAAGCTTTCAGCAGCAGTGCACAATGTGTATCTGAGTGGTTCTGAACCATTGCAGAGATCAAACTGCACTTGCATAATCCCAGTTCCCATGGAAAGCTGTTTGACATTATCTGTCAGCCTCTTGCTCTTTATGGTCAGTGTAGGATGGATGTGTCAGGAGAGCAACCAACACCACAGCCCTGAACTCTGCAAGAAAGAGAGCTCAGGAGAGGGGGAAAAAATTAAAGAAAAAGAAGCTATTCAGTGGTAAAAGGATTGCTACAGAAAACAGGAATTGAATTTCATTGAATACCTGGGCCTTGTTAGAGCTGCCTGTAGCATGATTTCTCTTGCCATGTAATGTCTATGTGCACACAAAAAATATGTTGCACGGCAGGAGGTCATTGCCACAAGTTAAATGATGTGATTTCAGCCAGTAAAATGTCTCATTTTGTAGTATACACTTTAAATATTTACATAATGTACATTACACTCTGCCATTGAGTTCTCATAAATATGTTTTGTTCAGGTTGCATTTTAAAGGGCCATCTACCCCCTGTATCATTCAGAGTATCTGCAAAACAGGTCTGGAAGTCTGAGTAGAGCCATGTAAGCATACATTTTTCTAAAATTATTTGCATTAATATGGGGTTGCGTACACAGATGCCAAAGATTAAGCAGAAATGAACCTCAAGAGTAAAAAAAAAAACCAAAACCAAGGTGAATAAGAAACCTTTCTAACAAAGTCAGGTTTCATTAGTATTCTGTATTAAATGACAGTGCTATTGGAAAAGAGCTTGGTCAATGGAATATAAAAGTGATTAGAAACATGGCTTCTCATAGGTTGGATGCTTAATAATTTCTGAAAAGGTGGAAGGGATTCAAACCACAGTTTGCTCATGTTTTTGCATATGATGCATACAGCGTTTTCTGCAGAAGAGGACAAGGAAGACTGAAAATGCATCTTTGCCTCAAAGACAAATGAGATGGGGGAACTGTGTGTAGAAGAAAGGGTAAGAAATGTCCTGAAGGGGGGTATTTTTTCAAGGTAGCTGCAGAGATTACATATGCTTTATGTAAGGCATGATTATTATTTTTCTTTTGGTGTAAAGCCTCAGTGTTGGCAGATTTTCATCCCAGATGATCTAATCTCTTTCCAGTCCAGGTTTTTCTCCCCTTAGCTCATTTGTCATATACTGTAAATATGACAAATAGTGATACAGTTGAAACACTGATAGCCCACAGAGGGCCCACATCATTCCTTATAATGGGTTCATCACACTTCTCTGCAGAAAATTGTTGAGGATCTTGTTAACTTGTGTTCAGTAGGTCGTCTGTGTCTGACATTTTGCCCTGTGAGTCCTGTTGCTTGGGAGAAAAAGCTATTGCACGTTGTAAACTACATAAATAGATTCATTCTACCTCAGGCAAAATGCATCCACACCTGTATGAGAGCTGCCTTTGAATTAGGATGCAGCACATGGAGCCCAGTTCAGGCAGGAATGTTTAGAAGATGATCTGTACTCCTCATGCTGCAAATACAGGTCGTCAAGAATATCTGGTATAGATTAGATCTGCATACTCACCAAAAAAGAGTAAGATCCTGGGTTTAAATTCTTGCTTCAATAAACTGCTTTGATTTCAGTGAATTATTGTCCATTCTCCAGCAAGAAGCCCCCTGGTGCTAGCTGCTAAACTCTATTCCTCAAAGCAATTCCTTCCTCCATTCCACATACACTTCATCCTTATCAGATTTAGATGGAAAAACATTTTCTTCCAGCCACCAAATCTCTGAGAGCAAAGGAGAGCACTTAGTACTTGGAAATATACTTTTCCTCCAGGGTGGCATAAGTGACCGATAATTCTGTATTCAGTCTCACAGAAATAATTAAAGCAATTCCCAGGCACTTCTTCAGCAGCATGACAGGTTTCTGTAACCAGTCACATCTAATACAGCAAGAGGTCTGAAATTTTAATGGGAATAAACAGATATTGTAAGGACCACTTCCATAAAAATAAGATGACCTCAGAGACATCATCTGGACATGAAGCCAGACCAAAAGAGTCACCCCAAATGCAGCACTAGTTCCATGCTGTCGCATGGAACTCATGAATGGCTTTGCATTGTACCCACAGCTTCCCCTTCAAAGGCCTAGGACAGGACTTTTCTTCTTCTACCAACTACATGTCAAACTCTTAAAGAGTGATTTAAATTCTTACACCATTTAAAGAGTTCAGTGTGACACACCAGTTCAAGTTATTTTAAGGACCCAAAGCAGATTTCAGTTTTAAACTGTTTTAAGCCCAGACCTCATTCTTAAAAAGGTTCCAAACCTTCACCAGTTGCCTGTCTCATGTGCAGGGTTGTAATGGAATCCCAAACATCACCCAGTTTCACATGAATTTAGGAATCTGTGCCTCTCAGTCTCACAACCCTGGTCACGGTCGTAATTTCAAATGCCTTCCATGCCAGAGCAGAGCATAGTGGCAGCAGCAGCAGCAGTTTTCTAAAGCTGTCACATTGCTAATTCTCTCTCATTTGTAGCATCCTCTCTTCATTTGGAGCACGAGTTTGGCATCAAGAATATCTGTCTTTTCCATAATTAGCTTAAACCTGAGTACAGTTTTCATATGAATAACACTTTGTCTGGTCAAAATGTTTTCAAGATTTTGAAAACAGTAAAGAAGTGGCTTTTTGACTGGTAAGGATTTGAGATCAAAAAGATAAAAACTTAAAAAGCTGTTCAGTTTTTGATTAAGAGGAATCCAAATGCTAGGGGTGAGATCTGTGTATGTAAAAAAGTGGGTGGTTTGTCAAATATTCACAGAAGAAAAAATCATAGCCAAACACATTCTTGCTAATACTATCTCTTTAGTAGTTGAAATGCTATTAAAATACTTCCTGATCTTCCTGTTTTTGTAACATAGACAATTCCCCTTTCCACTGAACTACTAAGGTTTTTTTGTGTCAATTTTGACAACATTTAGAAAAAATATTTTTGCATTTTCACTATTTCAATAAATATACATTTATAGTAATAAATTATACATAGACATAAAATCCCATGTAGACTATTTTTTAAAGATAAGAAATTATTAACCGATTTCAACCCCTTTACTAGTGATAACTAAACTCTAATATGCATGAATGGTTGACATCCATCTGAAGTTTTGCCAAGCTAATTATTTATAAAACTTCTTTCATGAATGCATTTTCTGGGATCAAAAAAAGTGATGTCTGTTGTAACCTATTATTTCACTGAAGAAAATACTGCAACCCTGTTCTTTTTCTGCACACCTGCTTTCATAAAAAGATTATATATGGGAACTGAATAATGTTTGAGATCTCATTCCTTTTTCCAGATACAGAAACTGAGTGAGAGATTCACAATTTATTGAGAAACTGAGAATGAGGAGGCATAGGCAAGCAGTCTGGGGCATACAGAGTGTGAGCATAAAGGTGTCTTTGCATAGAGAATGAATTTAAATCTAAGAGGAGGAATATCATATAGATGGAAGGGAATTTGCACCCCAGCATATCATTATCAAGACTTCCTTGTGAGTGCCACTGTTCATTTCTTGATCTGATTTCAACCCTTCTACCTTTAATATTTATACTAATCCTGTAGTACTTAAACGACTTGTGAAATATATAGAGTACGTGGACATATACAAAGAATGTGCACTCCTGCTTTGACACCAAGGAGTCCAAGGTATATTTTTATAAATTCAATGTCTCACTCAAGTGTCTAAATTAGGTGGAATAAGCACATTTGAGAGTTCACACAGGAAGAATATACCACAGAATCATGGGTTGGAAAAGAACTTACAAATCATCTGGTTCAGACCCTCCATGCTGTGGGCCAGGACACCTTGCACGAGACCAGGTTGCTCAGAGCCCCATCCAGACTGGGCTTGAACACTTTAAGGGATGGAGCACTCACAGATTCTCTGGGCAACCTGTGTCAGTGCCTCATCACCCCCACAGTAAAGAATTTCTTCCTTATATCCAATCTAAATATATCTCTTTTCTGTTTAAAGCCATTCTCCCTTGTCCGATCACCACCTTCCAGAAATTCCCTCTCCAACATTTTTGTAGACCTCCAATTATGTGCTCTAAGGTTTTCCCAAAGCCTCCTCTTCTCCAGGCTCAACAATCTCAACTCTCTCAGCACATCACATCAATATGGGCATTTTGGTAGCATATTGCTGGATAGGTGTCTGTAAGGTTTATGCAACACAGGTGCTTAGTTAACTGAAGAGAACTTGAGATGTTGATTGGACCATAGTATGTGGAGGAAAACAAATCTGACAGTTTAAGGAATGTTTAGTCTTTCTCATGGGGATGTAATGATGGCTAAGGACTGGATCTTGAGTGAGATACATTTGTATCGAGCTGGATGACCAGGGTAGCCCATCCATCTCCCCACCCAGCAGGATGTACATATGCCCATTTACCCCTTTTACCTTGGCCTTGGAAAGAATGGTTTACTGATATTTTGCCTGGTATTCATAACATGGGCAAATGCAATCTCTCAAACCTCAAAGAATCACCTTAAACTGTTAGAAATATTTTTTCTGTGAGCATACTCTTATCTGTCTTGCATTCACGGTGCTGTTGCCTACCTTTGTCTAAGAAATCCTCCCATTTGAAGAGACATAGGACAAATTATATCTATACAGATAAAGAAAATAAAAAAATCAATGCAGAGAATTCTGCTTTTCAGATGCCCAGATGGTGTGTGGTTTGCTCTTGTGTCACGCTGATTTCAAGGGTCATGTTAATTTCTTGATTTGGAAAACTTTGGACGAAATTGTTTTCTAAATCCAAGATTTTCAAAGACCATGCAAGTTGCCTTTCGCTGTACAGACAGTGTAGTTTGGCCCCTGGGAATTCTCTGTGTCTGTTGTGGACATTCAGTTTCTTGCAAAAGGAGCAGTTCAGGCATGAGTAGCATCATGGACTATTCCTCTTCTGCGTCAGTAACATTCAGTTTGTTTTCCTCAACACAGAAATGTTTCAACTTAGATAAAATCTATACATTGAGAAGAAGTAAAAATTAGTGCCATACAAGATCACATGATCTTGTAGTCCTTTTAAATTAATGTAATGAAAGCATACAGACAAATTTTTTTTTGCTGAAGACTCCTGTAGCAAGGTTAGGAGAACTGCTAAAGGTTATGAGCTAAATTTGAGATTGTGGAAATATAAACTAAATCTCAAATCTTTGCCAAAAATTTCATCTGGGATCACAACACAAGGATACCAGACAAAATTTCTCCTCTTATGTAACCACTCAGAATTATGGCAAATGTTTCATGTAACTTTTCCTTTGGGGATGGTTTGACACTTTTATGAATAACCTATATGGATTTGGATCTTTCTGACTAGCTCCTGTCACCTTTGACATTATGTGAGTGTTCAGTCTGGAGACCATAAAGTGAAGTGCCTGTACACATGAATTATTTCCATGAAAGAGACTGAGGAAGAGAAGCTTCAAGATGCTAAGGTGTACTTTGAAAATCAGGATTTCAGTCCTTCAGAACCAGGAAAATCCTTCTGTAAACCTGACTATGCAGTCTACTTCCTAGTAGTGTTGTAAGTCAAAAGAGAAAATTACTAAACTGCAGCTCAATTTTTACAACAGGCTTGAGTTTCCCTTTTTCCTTGTGGAATATTACTTTTTGTTTCAAAACAATCTCCCCTGCCAAATCCAGATACTAGGTCCCTCTGATTTCTTCATGATCAGCCTCTAATCCCTGTTTTTCTCCAGTCACGTCCTTTCTACACTTCCTGAGCCTATTGATCCTCACCTACACACAGTGGCACTGATATGCCCCTGATGCTGCAGCTGACAGCAGTTAAACCTTCTGGGGTGAATTAGCTTTGGCTTCAAGTTGGCAGGTAGTAGATAGAAAATAAATGGGTTTGGGAGCTCTGGGGACATTACTGGTGCTGCTTTAAAGGAGCCAATGGAAAACAAATGCAGCTAAATGAGAGAAAAGCTATTTACTTTCCTTCATCTAAGCTTTGCTTGCGGGCAGAAAAAGAGGTGGGATTGGAGAAAGGGAGGAATCCAGGTCAGGAAATGATGCCCCCAGAGTCACACAAGATATGAAGTTGAGCCTGAGTATAATTTGGCTCCTGCATTTAACTGTGTTAGGCCAATAAACCATTTTTATTACTACACACAAAGCAGAGTTGCCAGCCATCTTTACTTTTACAGAAGGTCATTAATTTCTTCTTAAAATATAATGCATTCCTCCCTGAAAAAAAAAAAAAACAAACTCTCACGAAACATAAATTTTAAGTTTAGAGAGATGTAGTTACAGATGAGCATTTAAAAATAATATCCACTATTATTCACTTTTTGGCACTGTTTCATACAGCACTTCAAAATATTTTTTAAATGCTTAAATAAAACCAAGGAATTAGTTTAGAAAACCTCCTTTTTTTTTTAAGGAGATGACTTTCCCTAAAGATTTCTAAGTCAGCATTTGGAAAAATGTGGGGTCATGTCAGCAAAATGTATGCCTTGTTTCAAGAAATTCATTAGCAGGTGGGTCTTTTACTCTGATGCAAAGTGCCAAGTTATAGAGGTCAATGGATTTATAAGGTTCAAAGAGGAGAATTTACAGCCCCAATGAGGGATGGCTGGCATGAAGAATTGCTCCCAGAATTGTGAGCTGTTAGAGTCACAGCAGACTCCTGACCAACAAAAACTAGTCTGGCACCAAGAAACTTTGTTCGTGGAAGGTTTACTCCATAGCTATAGTTCACATAAATTGTACAAGAGGCTATTATTAGTATTATTATTTTTACTATTCATTTATATTGCAGGGGTACCCAGAGGCCCCACACAGGATCCTGTTCCAGCTGTGCTTTAGACTACATGAGCACAAATATATCGTCTACCTCGAAGGAAACTTGAAGTCATCATAAGTGATATATGAAGAGATAAAGGTAAGGTATAAAACTTAGAGCAACTTTATAGTGAGATTTATACACATTATACATTTAAAGATCTGTCCCAGCAGTTTGTTCTATTTTGTGGGCACTGTTCCAGGGCAAATATCTAATTGTGAAGGAGGTAGCTTTCTGCTCACTGTGGGAAGGGTTTTTCTTCACTTCAGAAGCAGCACAGGAGTCATGTACAGAAAAGCAAAGAATTGCCTTGAACACAACTGCAGGGCAATGGCAACTGTGTAAAACCTTAGCAAGGAAAAGAAAATCAATTTCTAAGGTTTGAGGTTTGGTCACAAGCCAAGAAACTAGATTCTGTTCAAGGTTTGCTGAGTTTTCAAAATCCTCTCACAATGCTAGGAGAGGTTTGCAGGGAAAGTAGGCTGACGTATGGTTTACAATGGATTATGCATAGTCTTGATTCTAAGTTCTTAAGGTTTGAGATGAAATTCTTATTGGAATTTGAGGTTTATTCAAATCAAAATGATGGGCTGTAAACCCACTCAGTCCTGTTAAAATAATTCACATGAGTCTCTGCAAGATGAAATCAGATAGTTGTGAAGGATAGCTCTAAGAAAATTTTGAACCATTGAGAACAATAGAAGTTTTGATCCTGACTTGATTTAGAGCAGAAATAGAAGTAATAGAAGTAAATTTGGCCTTTATAATAAGTAGAAAATGCAAGAATCACCCAAAGAGTAAGGATTATGCAAAGGCCAGGAAAACATGTATTGGCAACTGTAGTCAGTGCTGGACTTTCCACCAGCAGCACAGCAATTTCCACTAAAGCATCAAAAGATTAAGATGTCCTTCTATTTTCTTCAGACATTTGTTCCCTTCAGAAATATGATGTTTATACTCCTCAATGCTGAACTTTACCATATCCATAAGAACTGAACTTTCACATGATGGTTATTGGTCCACCATAATGAAAATTCCAATCCTGAATAAAGGATATATACATATATATATATCCTTTATTATATCCTTTTTTTCCTACGTGGGTATATGGAGATATATATATATATATATATCTCCATGTACCCACGTAGGAAAAAAAAAAGTATCTAGTATGTGTGTGTGTGTGTGTGTGTGTATATACACAAACAAAAATTTTCATGGTTTTCTTAAATTTCAGTACATAGTTATCATCAATATAAATTAAATCAGTCACCACATATTAAATTATTGACTGCTTAGAAAGAAGTAAAAGTAGAATTAGGAACACTCCGCAAAGTGAAATGTGCTCACAACAGTCACTCTAATTTTTAATTTAAAGAAATTAAATTAAAAATCAATTAAAATCCTTTCCCGGTGAAAAAATTTTATATATATTTTTATATTCTGTCACATATTTGATATATCTATTACACTTTTGTTAAGTAACATGAGTGAATCTGTCATTGGTTTCTTAAATGTGCAAAAATGAGTAGGTTTCTGATTGCAAACAATATATGGCATGAAACAAAAGAAAAATTGTTTATACAGCAAAGAGATAGTTTTCTCATTTCATTTTCTCCATGATTTATACAGCTATTATGTCACAATACAACTGAAAACTGCTATTAGGGTCTGTTTTTTCTTAAAAACAATTGCTTTTACTCTGAGGTAGGAGATTCTGTGTTAGTTGAATGTTGGAATAGTCCCCTGCCTCCCACTCTGTCTATTAAGAAAGCTCACACTTCATCAATAAATGCAGCTAATAAAACAAAATACCTTTTTTTTTCTTTAACTTATCAAAACCAGGCAAATACAGAAAAGTTACATTTGCTATTAACACATTGGTTGTGAAGAAGTGCTTGACCAGAGCAGAGGTACCCCAGCACAGAGAAGAGCTTTGAAGGCAAAGCTTTGGTTGCATGGTGCAGCCTCCCCTGCATACCCTCTCCCCAGGCCAGCTGGCTCCTTGCTGCCTCTCCCTTGGGATTCCCATTCTGGCTACTGACACATCTGGCTCCCTCTCATCCTGTTCTCTTGGCTCTCCTGCCTTTCTTTCAGTGACTCTTCCTATTTGGTTCATTGTTTCCAACCGGCTAATCTCCTTTTCCCAACTGCAGCACAAACATATTTGTCACAGTAAAATAAATCTCAGCATGCTTATGAACTATTTAAAAATTTAACTTATATTATTCCATATACTTTGTGTTTCCCTAGGTTTATTTTCTGCATGTAGCTGCCAAGTGATTCAAAAGATAGGGCACAGTCAGCTGGGTTTCTTTATTCTCTTGACACAGTTTCTTGGTATATTACTGGTGCCCTCTACAGAATTCTTAACAAAAATTAATGTAGAATGAAAAAGATTTCTTCAACAATGATTGCATTTCTACGTTGCAGTTTTATAACAGGAGAAAACTGGATTCCTCATGAAATTTTGAAATAAAACTTCGAAGGTTTTATATTGGCTTTGCTTAGATGTTGGGAAGTAGATTCAATTTTTTAAAAATGTGCCACCGGGAGCAGGCATAATAATAAAAAAAAAAAAAAAAAAAAAAAAGAAATAAGATGGAGAAAATTGCTCCAAACAGAATGAGATGTAAAATTTCATTTTACATCAAATAAAAGTCTTAAAGGCAAAATAAACTACATTTAATTTGAAACCATTTAAGACAGCAATTTTCATTTCCAGCCAGTATAAGGGATGGACCTGTTACCCCATATCATTAGGCCACTGGGCATGTCTTAATGGGTTTGTAAAGCCATTGTTCACAAGTGTGTGTGTCCACGTGCCTTTTTCTTTGCAGCCCCCCTCCAAGCCAGAGCAGCAGTGGCATGTGTAACCAGAGTGTAGCCAGAGAGTAACCAGAGTGTAACCAGAGTGTAGCCAGAGAGTAACCAGAGTGTAACCAGAGTGTAGCCAGAGAGTGACCAGAGAGTACCCAGAGTGTAAACAGAGTGTAGCCAGAGCCCAAGCTTTGTATTGAGAGTGGGGTCGGCTGCCTACGGCAGTGTAATATTAGGGGCAATAAGGTGTTCAACAACTGTTTATGATACAGCTGTGAGAACATAGTAGCACCTGAAGTATTCTAAATGTCTTCGGCTGTTTCAAAGTATGTGTGTGGGACGTGTAAGGCTCCATTTCTGAACATATTTTCCCTGTAACCTAAAACGATGTTCCTCCCCCACCTCACTCCTCTTTTTTCTTACATCCTCTGAGTATAATTCAATTAAGAATAAGACATGTTTTCGTACTTGCTAAAGGGAAGCATGTGTTATTTGTTAAAAAATTGGCTGGCACAAATGGGTGGCCTGTAGATAACATACCAGTTTATACTGCATTCCTTTTTTTTAATTAGACTTTCCCTCTTGTCCAAGTCTCTCTCCTACCCCCTTGTTTATCAATTTCTGCTCTATAGCTGTCTTCCACATTTACATTGAAGTGGGATGTGAACCCAGAGAAGTAAGTGTTCCACATGGTTCAAGTTAGGTTCAGAAATAGACAATCATTTTGCCCACAAGCTTCTAGTTTATTTGTCAAGAATGACTTTCATTGTCAGAGCAAAGCCAAAGTACCATGGAAAAATTCTGAGGAACACAATGTTTATTTCCTCAGGGATCTCCTTCTCCAGCAGGTCCTGGCAGACGTTGATTGGAATTCCCACCACCTGCTTTGCTTTGTTTTCTGTCACTATCACATATGATTTTTTGGGTGGCATAAGTACACAGCACAGAGAACAGGGCCCCTGTCTGGTCCTCATGTTTTGCTGGAAACTAAAAGTCAAGTTTCTTCATTCAGCTCCTTCATCACATTAAAAAAAGCTTGTATCCTTTGATATCCCTCTGGTGGGTTGACCCTGACTGGATGCCAGGTGGTCACCAAAGCCACTCTATCACTGGCCTCCTCAGCTGGGCAGGGCAGAGAAAATAGAACATGGGTCATGCGTCAAGTTAATGACTTAACTTCACTCCCAATTTTCTGTACCTTCTTTCCCAAGCAGTGCAGGGGATGGCACTGCCATCAGTCCATCACACGAGGTCTCTGCTTCTCCTTCCTTCTCAGGAGCAGGATCCTTCCCACTCTTTCCCTTCTCTGGTGTGGGTCCCCCACAACTTCACAAGTCCTGCCAGCAAATCTGTTCCAGCATGTGCTGCCCCTCCATGAGGCCACAGGTCTTGCCAGGATCCTCCTGTAATGTCTCACATTCTCCTTTGGGCATCCCCCTGCTCCAGTGAGGAGTCTCCCACAGGCTGCAGGTGCATCTATGCAGCACCATGAGCTCCGTGGGCTGCAGGGGCACAGCTGCCTCACCATGGGCTGCACGACAAACTCCAGGGGAATCTCTGCTCCAATACCTGGAATATCTCCTCCCCTCCTTCTGCACCGACCTCGCTGCCTGCAGGGCTGCTCCTCTCAATATTCTCACTTCTGTCTTCCAAGTGCCACTGTGTTGGATTTACTTCCCCTTTGTAACTATCCAAAAGGCGCTACCACCATTGCTGATGGGCTCACCCTTGGCCAGTGGTGGGCCCATCTTGGAGTTGGCTGGCATTGACTCTGTTGGACTTGGGGAAGCTTCTCAAAGAAGCCATTCCTGTAGCTGTCCTGATACCAAAATCTTGCCCTGCTAACCCAATACGGATTCACAGGAAATTCCTTGTCCCTTACGCACAGGTTCCCACAGTTTCAAACCATGCTAAAGACAAGAAAAACTACTGTTACCATACCCTGGTAAAAGTTTCTGTTCACAGAGACAGCAACTTTAAATCTCATGTGTAGTAACAAAGCAAAAGACACTTCAGAGTTAAAGAAGTTTAATCCACAAAAAGGTGTAGATTCCCTTACATAAAATGTTGATAAAAGGAAGAAGAGCAAATGCCAGACTGTCTTAACTAGAATTGGTCAGGATGTCATCAAATGAGTGGCTCTCCTTAGCCTCACAGCTAAAATAAATGGATATTTTCCTAACCCAGCTGTGATGCTTGTTTGCAAGCAACAGAGCAGTCCTTCTTCTGATCCCCAGTGCCTTGCAGTGGGGCGTTCCCCAAATCTGGCCATGTTCCTTCACAGCAGGGTAAGCCTTCCCCAAGAGAAGACCTTTTATTATCTTTTTAGCTTTCCAGTGCTAGTTAAAAAAATAATAAATTTAAAAAAACAAGGTAAGAAGAAAGAGCAGGTCTTTGAAAATGAAAAATTTGCAGCAGAAAGACAAAGTATGGTTTTCAGCTCTCTCTGTTTAAGATATTTGAAATCTGTATTGCTTACTCAATGTATTGATTTTTAACAAACAAGTCTTTTAATGGTATTGGTTTCACATTAAGCTGATCAACTTTTCCAAAGTCATCAGTGCTACTAAAGAGAGATGGAGAAAAATTACAAATGCTCATCTTGAAAAATATTTTGGCACTTTAATTTCTAATTTAGAACACATGATTTTATCAAAATATTGTATTTCTAATGACTTGTAAATTGTAAAATGTTATAATATGTGCCTAGTAGCAAAAATAAAGACTATTGCTGGATTAAAGGTATTACTCTTGATGTTTTTCTGATTATTACTATTTTGTACTTCATGACAGACAGTGGTGCTTACTGTGATGTCATTCCAAAGTATTACAGTCTCTGGTCTCAGAGTAAGGTTAACTGTTTATAAAATATTCAATGCAAAACAGAAAAGAGTTATTTTAGCAACTTTACTGTTAAATGGCATTTTACGTACAAGTGACAAAATAATGAAATAGTGTAAAAATAATACCTATAAAATGGAAAGTACTATTTCAAACAGGAGTTAAATAGTTTCAAAATCACTTGTCATAAAAAATACTGGGAAACACAATCCTTCATTCATGAAATGCCAGAAAAAAAATCGCATTGTTAGGGAAAACCGAAATCAAATACTATTTCCCAAGGACACTTCTTCCACTGTAGAACTTCCAATCAGGCATACATTGACTCACTTACCAGATTTTTTTTCTTTAGCATACATAAACCCAGCCAGCCTACTTTTCAGACAATTAAATTACCGATTAGAGGAGATGATGTTTATGAAGAAAATCAGAACAGTTCAAAGCATGCAGCAGAGATACAGAGGAACACCTTTCTTAAAATGGGGGATGTTATAAGTGCATAAACAGGAGAGAGCCATTTGTCAGCAAACTAAGAATCTTAAAAATAATTAAATGTGTACATATACATATGCATATATATATATATAGATATAGATAGACAGATAGACAGATAGATAGATAGATAGATAGATAGATAGATAGATAGATAGATATGTTGTCCTGAAGAAGAAATTGTGTGCCTGAAACCTCTATTTTTCTCCAGGTAGCTGAGGTGAGATAATAAAATAGATTGTTTCTTCCTAGAATTCTTGACTTAGTAAAAGCAGGCTTTTCACTATTAGCAGATTCAGGAAAGAAATTATTATATTGTTAAATTGCAGAAAACTCTTGGTAAATGGAAAATGTTATGCCAAAAGCTTACTCTGAAATAATACAAAAATTTTGACGAGTGATGATCTACACTCCCTTTTTAGTCAAACCTCTGAATTGCCAAAGGAACAGCAAGTATAATTCAAGTGCATAAATATTAAGCAGTCTAACCCAGCAGGTTATTGGATTTCATGCAGGACACGACTGACTGGTGATCCCTTCTGCTGCGTGTCAGTGCCAGCAGCACGGCTCTCTCCCATCCCCTGCCTGGCATTCCTGCTCCACCAGCAGCTCTCATTGCTGTGCTTTGGCCTTTCCCTTTTTGCTTTCCCTTTTTGCTTTCCCTTTTTGCTTTCAAGACATTCCAGACCACAACTACAAAGCCCAAGAATTAGAACTTGCTTTCTGATAGCGTTTTAAAAATTCCTATTCCAGTCAATTTTTCCAGATTTTCCAACAGTGAGATTCCATTACTGATCTGAACCAGAGAGACTATTGCAGGTGACTAAATCACATGAGATAGGAGACATGGTTGCTCTCACTGATTCTTTCCACAGTGTTTAAAATTACATATTTAGAGCAGGAGGGATGTCGTTACACTACAGATAAGCAACAGGAAAAAAAAAGATAACTAGATGAGTAGGATCTAAACAGGTTTGCATTATTGTACAAACGATTCTCATTACTTCTCTTTCAGTATCTATAATGCTTCTTTGCAGCACATGTGAAAGGAATTTTAAATTGGGATGTGATACAGCTCATTGCTTTCTTAATCTTCAGCTCCTGCTCATCTGCAACAAAAGTTATTATTTGATCAGTTTAGAGGGGATTCACCTCTTTTCTCAAACTTAAAATGTCCTATTACATGAAAATTTAATATTTTTAAATTCTATTCTAATCTATAGCAAAAAAGCAGTGCATCTGAAATGAGCCAAAAATGATACATGCAATGGTAAACACTCATCTAACACTTTTGCACAACACCTTCCATCCCCAAGAAATAACCACTGACATACTCACACAGGTTAATAATATTTCAAGAAATGCAACTCATAATCTTACTCACTTTAGTCAAAATTCTTAGAATAAGAAGACAAATATATTATCTGCGTAAATTGTCTTATTTTCATACAGCCTTTGCTCAGTCCTGTTTCTCTGAAGAGAAAAAATATAGCAGGCAACAGCTTCCTCACTCAGAAATCCCCATTCCAGCCCCTGCATCTTGCTCTAGGCCCCAAGAAGATCCTGCTTCTCTTTTCTCTGAGGGCTGTGTTCATATTCCTTCAACACCTCTGCATCCAAAACAGAGAGTTTGCTAAAAATTTCATAACCTCTCTGCATGTTTCTCCTACAGCTGGGAAATCCATGGTAAGACCCACTTATGTCAACTTTTGCATGCCAAGCAGCTTGGGTTTTTTCTAAATCCTTTAGGAAAATCAAATTATTTTTACTATAAAACCTCAACCTCTTCAGAGTCCTGGAAACTTCAGAAAGGAGTCCTCTGAGAAGACACATATTTGGAGGTCAAATTACATGTACAAAGATACAGACAAGGGAAATGACAGGCCCACAGTGCATGGAGTCAGAGCTTCAGCCTGCTTTGAGAAGGTAAGGGAGGGTGAGGTGCTCAGAGGCACAGGACAGAGATTCAGAGAGGGCTCCAGGGGAGCTGAAATGCTACACCAGGCAGAGGGATGGTCACCAGTACACTTTTGGGCTGCAGATTTTCAATTCAGAGCCCAGCTGGGGCTTACCCTAAGAGCCACACACATTTAACGAGGCATACACAGTGCTGCAGAGATCCCAGTGCTGCACTGCTGGGAAACTCAGAAACAGCATTCGCATGGCCCAGGCTGCAGACAAGGCTCTACTATTCAGGAACCCTGAAACAGAGGAGCAGTGGGCAATGACTCTGATGTCAGCACCCTGGAGTCAAAACCACTTGATTTCTCATTCAAAAATGAAGCAGCACTGTAATAGGAAGCAGAGCTTTCCCAAACGCTCCATGCCCTGGGCATGAGAAAATGGCTTGCTTAGCACACCACCTCCACACCACAAGGATAATTAACTCGGGTTGTAATTGTCTAACAGAGCATAGCAGCTGCCTCTGGTGAACCCGCACTGCTAACATTGCATCCTAAGCAATCGTGCCTCTTCATCTCCAGTTCCTAAAGCTAACACTTTACTGCTTTCAGTACAATAAAATGAACCCTTGATTTAATCCTGCTGTTTAAAATCTTTGCCTGAAATTGCAAATGTGCTGCTAATGGACCATGATTCAGGCTATGTAAAAGTTTGCCAAGACTGGAGGTGGATGCTAAAACTGGTGTCAACTAAAATTTTAGAATGGTTGTCTTTCTGCTGGACTTCTTGCAGGCAGACCCAGAAATTGAACCCAGATACCTCTGTTGTCTAACAGTGTCTGACAAAATAGTTGTATAGATGACAGAGACATGAGGGTTAAATAAAAACACAACCATAGTTGTTTAGTATATGTGAGCAGCCCATGGTAAAAGTAAACCACTATATTAATTAATGCTTTGTGGTGGACTAATTACTTCAGCCTTTATATATTTAATTGTGTTCTAGGCCAAGCTCTCAAATTATTTAACATTAGTGTAGCTCAATTATATTTATATTCAGTGAGTTATAACAGTATGTAATAGCTGAGGATCTGGTACAGTCTCCATGTCTCACAAATACAATCAGTGAAGGCTGCTTTTAGCCTTTTTTCTACTCCTATTTCCCTTATGAGCAATGGAAGAATTTTGTCAATCACTTGAGAGACATTGCTTTTGGATGTGCTAATTTAATTCAGTGGGACAGACAGATCTATAGCAGCTGGCAGCAGACAAAGGATGGGCTGAAGGAGGTTTTCTAAAGTTAACACTATTCTTGGTGGAGATAATTACAGGCTTTTAAAAGCCAACCAATGGGCTCACAGAGCAGCAGTAAACTGTGCATCCGAGGGAGCAGGGGAGAGCAGCATTGTCTTCTGCCACAGCTCTGCATTCAGAGGTGTGTGACTCATGGGAAACCGGCCCAAGAAGTTTCAGTGGAGCCATCAGTTCCCTGCCAGAACTGAAATGTTCCTCAAGATCAAAGATTCCTGCTAGTGCTTCACTTCTGAAGAAAACTGAGGAAAAATACTGAATTAAAACTTCTAACCCAGCACATGACACAAGTTTTGATGGATTGTGAATACTTCAGAGAAGACAAAAATTAGAAATACTTGAACTGTATGCAATAAATAAAATTAAATAAAATAGAAAATATTTTCTTAGGAGACAGAAATGCCTAAACAGTAAGTGCAAAATGGCAGAGTAGACAGGAGACTGCAAACAAATCTTAAAAGGTTACAAACTTATTAGTAAGTCAACCAGCTGGTGGTGTTACAAAAATTAAGTTATTCTTTGTTGCATCAACTGGCATGTGATATTTAATAAACAGAAGAGGTAAACTGCTCTACGTATCATTTGTGAAGCCACATCTAGAGAACTGTGCCATCATTTGAACTTCCCACATTATGAAAGCTCTAAGAAGTTATACCTAGAGAAAAGAATGGGGAAAGCCTGAAAAATCCAATTAGTCCAGAAAATACAATATGCATTCTTTTTCTCCATGCCTTTTCTTGGCAGAAGCAATAGCTTTCCCAGGTCAAAGCCTTTGTTTCCTCTCATCTGTACATTCCCTACTAGTTTAATTTTTCAGCAAGGGATTTGGGTTTGTGGGTTTTGTTTTTTCATATAAACAGTATGTCAGCATTAAGCAGACAGTGGGAATAGCTAGTCACGGGTAAAAACACCTGAAGTAGGGCTTTTTACTAAAATTATATCGTCCTCCAACATTGCATAGGGTATAAGATTTACAATATACATAAGTCTGTTTTAAAGATGATCAACTATTGATATCCCCACCACATTTGGCTGTATACCAAATGGGTTAAGATTTAGTAAATGAGATACAGGATGTTAGATAAACTTCTGGCCTTAATGACAGATTAGCACAGGAACATATTATGTAGAACAGGTATGAAATCTTTGTTCTCTAAGGCTGGTTAAGCAATGTGAATTTGCAGTACATGTACATGCAATGTCATTTAGGGTATGAAGGTGACTGACGCACATGTGAGCCACCCCCAGGGTAGAATGTGATATAGGTGACATGTAAAGGCAGTTGAATCCATGTCACAACAGGGGCTAAAGCCAGGCTTCACAATGCAACACATTATAAATTAAAACTTTTGAATATCATTAAGTGCTGTCTAGTACTGTAGCTCATCTCAGTTTATCTTCGATTAGTCTGTAGCTCAGGATTTCCCAGGCACTTTTTTTTCATGAATAAAAACACTACTAGCAATGGCAACTGGTTTCCACTCCCAGTGGTGGCAACAGCACTCACTGAGAGCCTGGGTCATCCTAGCTTGAAATGGCTCATAAATCACTAATGGTTCACATAACATAGTACCCCTTTAACTGGGCAGACAGATCTGAGGTAGTTCTGTTTGAGCCTGGAAAGATGGCCAGGAACATTTAGAAGCAATATGAATTGCTGTCCATGTAAGGCATTCTTTCTTCAGGCAATATACAGTCAATTTCTCTTGCAATGTAGTCAGAGCTTTGTGCTGCTGACTGCATCGTCATCTGGATAAAGCACAGAACTGTACTGCAGTCTTGTTTGTTTGTCATTTTAAACTTAACTTTCCTAGAGGAGCTATAAAGACAGTACATAAAAAAACCTCAAAACATAGAGGATCAACCTCACAACTCTTGTGAGTGGTTTTTTTTTTCCAACCAGTTATCAAAATTACTATCCAGCCACATGTTATTTCCTTTAATTTTCATCTTACACTACTCTCACTTCAATTAAATTAATCTAGAATCCAGCACAATAGCCATGGCTTAATTTGAATTTAATTCAAATACTCTGTAGAAAAAAACCCAAACCACTGTTAGAAGGTATTGCAGTGTTGAAGATGAAACCATAGCACCCTGAACTTGGAAGCTGAGGAGGTTCACATTGTTGCAATCTTAGCACTTGGAACAGGAGATTCAGATTCCACTTCAAAGTTATTCTGGTGCTGGAATACCCCTAATTAACACTATATTAATAATTTCTATTAATTGACAAGCTTTATAAAAATAGCCCTGCTTTTTAAAGTTCCAGCGTAGCTTTCTTTCACTCATTATTAAATAGGGAATAACTCAAGAGACTGAAAAATTTTTGAGCTAGATTTTTTTTAGATACTGATGAGGTTTACGATGTCATTGTGACTGTATCATTGTCCATTAAAATCAGCTGTGCTCCCAGTTTCTGAGACTCTAGCAGTCTACCAGTAGTAACAGCCAAAGTGGAATGGAATGGAATGGAATGGAATGGAATGGAATGGAATGGAATGGAATGGAATGGAATGGAATGGAATGGAATGGATGCCATCTCTCCACATGGGAGATGGTTTCACCAGAGCAAATACTGCTTGGGGACAGGACTCCTTGTTCAACTTCAGTGTTAAGCACCTGCAGAGTAAGCCAAACGTAACCAACTGACCCACCTGAAGGGACTACAATCTTTCCATTGCAGAAATCAAGCACCTGGATAACCTGGGTCATTTTCAAGAGTATCATTTACTGTTTAGTCAACCTGATAGCAGCCTAAAACGTTCTGTAGCAATCTGCTGATGGAATTTTTCAGCAGCCTATATGTTGAAAGGAAAACAATGAAAAATTTCAAGTTGTTACAAATTCAGTATTTTATGCTGAGATGAAAATTATTTTCAAGCATGGCTTAAAATAAACCCATGCCATTTTTTTACATAGGATCCCATACTATTACATCCAACTTGTCTGTAGTAGAATTATTACCTTCTGCATCCACAGAGGAACCTAAATAGATTACCTGGCTGAAAAAAAAAAAAAGTTTTATTTAGAACTCTTTAACCTCAGGCCATACTTTGAAAATCATTCTAATAAAGCCTCAATATGCTGGAAGTTCACTTGGTCAGTTTTCCAGCTGATTAGATTGCTATCTGGGGTGACAAATGACTTTTCTATAGTCCAGATTTCACTCATTAATCTCAGATATTTATTGATGGCATAAACCATATCATATCACAACTAGAGGAGGTGATGTACCTACTTTGTGAATTAATTGTGATCAAATATTATTTTGAACTTGCATGTGACATAATTTGCTGATAAATGTGTGTTTTAAATTGAGATTGCAAACAGACCTGGTGTAAGTATGATCACACAGAATATGGATCACTGTTTGAACAACCAAAAATGAATACGTATATGAGAAGGTTCATTTATTTGCTGCAATCTTTCAGACACAGCAAGTATCTGAAACATAGGAAAAAATTGGCCCACAGGGACTCCTTACTGCCATGCTCAGACTTCTTCTAATGACTGGCTGAAAACAGCTCAGCTATTTCTACATTTAACTTCTCAATCTGAACTGACTAGAAGAGATTGTCTCAGTGCACAGACAAATTATACAGCTAAGTAGAGACTGTCTAGTAAAAGAAAGACAGGCTGTTCTAGCCTTCTTCCTCCCTCATACTCTCCATTCTTGATGTTATTGCAGCAGGATGGGACAGAATAACCAGGGGGTGACAGTAGGGCTTTGAACAGCAGTGGGGAGCATCAGCAACCACCTCCTATTCTGCTCTCTAAAAGCCCAGGAAACACTGAAGGTGAATAAGAATGGTGGAAGGAAGGAAGGAAGGAAGGAAGGAAGGAAGGAAGGAAGGAAGGAAGGAAGGAAGGAAGGAAGGAAGGAAGGAAGGAAGGAAGGAAGGAAGGAAGGAAGGAAGGAAGGAAGGAAGGAAGGAAGGAAGGAAGGAAGGAAGGAAGGAAGGAAGGAAGGAAGGAAGGAAGGAAGGAAGGAAGGAAGGAAGGAAGGAAGGAAGGAAGGAAGGAAGGAAGGAAGGAAGGAAGGAAGGAAGGAAGGAAGGAAGGAAGGAAGGAAGGAAGGAAGGAAGGAAGGAAGGAAGGAAGGAAGGAAGGAAGGAAGGAAGGAAGGAAGGAAGGAAGGAAGGAAGGAAGGAAGGAAGGAAGGAAGGAAGGAAGGAAGGAAGGAAGGAAGGAAGGAAGGAAGGAAGGAAGGAAGGAAGGAAGGAAGGAAGGAAGGAAGGAAGGAAGGAAGGAAGGAAGGAAGGAAGGAAGGAAGGAAGGAAGGAAGGAAGGAAGGAAGGAAGGAAGGAAGGAAGGAAGGAAGGAAGGAAATTATTCTGGGTTCCAGAGAGAGTATGCCGAATCTGTGTAATTTGTAACAGAACGGATTTACTGCAAGATCTGCAGCCTCCACCTTCCTGTGGAAGTCCTTTCCAACAACATTTCAGCTGGGTATTCAGGCTTTGATGACAGTCTTCTCCAGGGAGAATTTTTTTTTTGCAACCTTGCCTTTTCTTTGAGGGTCCTTCTCACTCCCACTGAGCAGGACCTTTTTCTCTGTCATAACCATAACACCAACCTTACCTCTACTTTTCGACATCCCTCAGCTATAGGAAGTGTCTCCATCCCTTGCTTTCCAATACACTTTCTCCAAATTTTCATCAGCTCCCTGATAAACTTATTCCTCCCTAGAAAACTCTTCCATCATCCTCGACATCAGAGCTGAATCTTGCCTGAATAGCTGAGAAACCTTGAGGCATTTCATGGTTATCTTTGATCTGTCTCTGAAAAATGCACCTGCCAGGATGTAAATGTGTACCTAGACATTTTGGAAGTTTGTTGCCATCTGCCTTGTAGTGGATGGAGAGAATCACAAATCATACTCATTCCAAATGGGAAACACTTCAGTTCTTCTTCAATTTATGTACAATTATTTCATATTTGTAGTTTCATTTCTCATACTTTGTAAACTACAGATTTACCTGTAAACTCCAAGGGACACTCAGCTGACTTTATGCAGCCTCTTCAAAACAAATTAGTGGATTTTTGTGAGGAGGAATATTCCCCTGAGAGGAAGTAAAGCCAGGAGAGAATCCCCATCTCCTGTCAAGAGCAAATTCTGACCTACCAAAAGTAACATGCTCTGTATGTAAGTCTCATTGAATCCCAGAACTTGCTTGCCTTGCTTCTACCCAAAAGGTGTATGCATATTAGATATTTGCAGTGCAGAAACCAGGCACCTCCCTGGCTGACTGCCCCCCACTGCTCTGCCCTCACGATTCCCACCTGAAGTGCTGCAGCTGTCCCTGTCCATGGCAGCAGGGCTGGAACTGGATGATCTTTAAGGTCCCTTACAACCCAAAATATTCTGTGGTTCTGTGACCAACACCATGCATGCCATATGCTTCCAGTTTGCTTAATATAACTGATCACTGATCTCTGATCACAATTTGGTGTGTTTTGGGATCTCTGAAGACAAACTTCTCCAAGTGTACATCCAGTGATCTGACACCCTGAGTATTGGTACTAGCATTAAACCTGAAGTCTCTCTTAGAAAATTGCTCCCAACAACCCACTCTTTTTGACAAAACAAATCCTCTTTCCTCTGTTCATCCTATATACAAGCTGCCATGGTCTCAGGTAACAGAACGGGACAATACTGTGTATCCAACACTACTCTTTCCCCAGAATGACACGTGCTTAATTATTCTATATATATCTTTATAATACAATTATAATTGAATTGCTATGATAATTTATATGACCCTCCTCCTCAGATATGTTCTGTGAAACACTCTGCTGGATTTCTGCCTAACCTACAGGCTCCCAAAATCTAAAAGTTATCTGTCTGCAGTCAAATATTTGTAAAATTCAAATAATGAATTATCTCTATTGAAGATAAAGTTAAATTCATCAAGAAGCTTACATAAACTGAGTTGTGGGCCAAGATTTTCCCCACTCACCCAGTTCTCAGTCTACAACCTGATCAGTCTAACCAGTCTACAGCACTTTTTTGGTTTTCTAAACAGCTCCTAAAAATAAAACCAGTGTATAGAATCTTAAGCTTACAATATAGCACAACACCCTGCCAGGGTCTCTCTAGTCCTGTGTCTATATCTTCTAATAAGCCATTCCTAAATGTTCTCTCCTGAAACAGAGGGATCATTAGTTTTCAGGTACTTATCATAAGGTTTCAAAGGGTACCTAAAAATAGGTCACACCGATAAGAGTTTCATTTGACAAATGTCAGGCTCTTCTAATACTTCCCTTTGTAAGACAAAGGGCAAGCCAACATTTCCACAGCTGTCAAGTAACTCTCTGCACTGAAACACAGCAGAATAAAGCCTGACAGTGAACCATTGCTGCATGAGAGTCCTGGTTACATAAGGTAGTATAGGAAAATGAGTGTTTTTCAGATTAACTTTAATGTCAAGGCTGGTAGCATGAATGTAATTATGGCTGATATTTTTGTGCTGCAGTCTGACAGATAGTTAGCAATAAATACATCACCTCATGCAGAAAATGAGCAGACTTTCAGTAATAGAAAATGGAGAGTGTCAAGTACTGCACAACTTTTGTGCATTTGCTTTCTCTTGGGTTTTATTATTGCTTTGGAAATGCTTCACATCACTGTTTTGGTTCTCAACCTCTCCACCTCACCTTTCAGAGAGGCTTTTGAGAGCAGGTTGGATTTCCATGATCTAGCAGTTCTTGTGGCATCCATCTTTCAACCTTTCCATCCTTCAAGAAAGTGAGACCTGTGATCTTCAGGACAAAAAGCGTTAATGAATCATGAAAAGGGAGGTGAGCTTTAAGTGGTGTGACTCTGCCTACACTGCTGTTAAATGAAGTCAGCATGGCCATGGAACTGGAACAGCAGTAGGCAACTCTAAGCTGTGGGTGCTGGCTGCACAGATGGAGGGTGGCAGAGGAGTCAGGGGGAAACAGAGAGTACAAATACCATGGGTGGGGTGTGTAAAAAACACCCTTTGAGAGGATAAAAATGTTTTGTCTTCTCTGACAAAAGAAAACAAGTCATACTGATGGAGGAGGAATCTACAGGGGTTGATGACACTAAGGCATTCTTGCCATTTTTCTTCTATATTTTGACATTTACAGAAGATTGGAATGAATTAAAGAATTAGAGAACTACTCTTTTCCCTCTCCATCATTTGTTTTTCACCATGGTAAGATGAGAGTTTAACAGATTTTATACCAGAGCAAAATCAGCTCATGGCAGAAAGTTAGGAGGACCCAATACCATCACACTCCTCAACCTCTCCTCTCTTTATATTATGCACTTTCTTTACCCACCTCTCAGAGAATAAGCATTTATATTTTTAAAAGTGTTCTCTATCACCATCAGTATTTAATTCAAGGACTCTTTTAGTCAAATGGCCAGCAGAAAAGACAGGATTTAAATCTTATGTTCATCAAACTTCAGAGGTTGTTTTAATCAAGCCATTTTACATGAATGCACTACATCTATCATTAGAGGGGTTCCATGTGGTGATTTTATAATTTCTTCATTTAATGATTGTGTAAAATTATTCTTCCATACCCTCAGGAAATTAACTTTTAATATCATATTAAAGAATCGGCTTTCATTCTAGGGTTCAATAGCAATTTATTGTAGATTATTATTTATCAATAATGTTGCTGAAGCAAATTTTAATTTCCAAAGAAGCCCTTGGTCATTTTTTCTGTAGAAAAAGTCATCCAGCTAAAAGAAACTGTAGTCATTTTCAGATTGATCTGGACAGTGAAAAAATTATTAATGCACATCATAAGAACATTTGTATAAAATTTATTTAAATGAGCTACAATCTCACAAGTATTTATAGCTGTTCAGTTTCAACAAGCAGCAAAAATCATCATGCCAGATCTTCACAGGTTTCAGAATTGATGACACTGCCTTTCAGGTCTGCCTCTACTAAAAGTACAGAATAGAGATATTCACTTCTGTATGAACAGTGGCTTAGAAATGAGAAATAATAGGATATTCTTGTGGTTTCATAACATCAGTGATTTCTATAAGGCAGAAGAAACAGAACATTTTAAGCATCTAGTCTGCAGTGCCATCTTCTGTGCTTTAACGCAACATAACTATTGATTTCCATTTCCCCATTTTAACAAATTACTACTATCTGTAGCAAGTCACCTTCTCTCAGTGTTAATTCTGGTTTGGGGTCGTCATTTCAGATAATGTCTTTAGATTTCTCTGTCATATGTAGCAACAAGTATGCTGCAAGTTTAGTCCTGTGTGATTCAATGTAGTACAGGTTATATTTCAAGAAAGTCATGCTGATGATTTGATTTCAGCCTAAAATCTTCCATGCTGTTCAACACATTCCTCTTGAGATCAACCCACTATTTCACCAGTTTTGTTGGGTTGCAATAGTTAATGGCATATAAGCATCCCACCCCACATGGACAGGTCATCCTATCAGAAGTCCTGCATGGAGGCCTCTCTGCTGAAGTGTTAATTCTCCATTAGGGTGCTAACATTACCATAGAATTGTAGATTCACAATGTTTCACAAGAATATTCAGCAACAAGTAGAGTCAGATGCTATATATAGGCTAGAATGATAATTGTGCTCTTCAAGACTGTTTTTGCAGCCTCAAGTTTGTACCTAAGCTACTCAAATAAAAGGGAAAATTCATTGAGAAGTGAATTTTGGATGCTGCTCTGGATGCTCAGCCATAAAGAACAAAACAGAACTCTATTTTGAAATAAGAAAGGAAACTCAGAGAGGAAACGGGAAATCCAGGCAGATGCAATGGATCCTTGGTTTGAAAGCAAAGTCCTGATCTTGGCAGCAGGAAAAATATGACACTTTCATATTTAGACTTGACTCTAAATATGTTTGAAGGAACATGATGAGGAAATTCTTTCCATGATCTGATTTTAGACATTTTCAGCACTAAGACAAGCTGGATGGGCATAATGGAGAGCAAAGTACGTGACCCAGATGCCTAATTTTCAGTTCTGCGCAACATATATGGAAACAAATTTGTACTTCACAACTGTGTTTGGAAGTGATTATTACGGACTCCTTGTAAGAATGAATACACTGTAAGGGAATTATAAACACTTGGTGATGAAGAAGAAATTTGATACATCTAACATTGTCACAATTTGTTGAGATGCATGACATAAATGGCACATGAAAGTCACACAATTTTTTTTATAATGGTAAAATGGATAATGGGATTATAGAAACTGAACTCTCTCTTGAAAGCAATATCTGTTTAAGTTTTATTGGTGATTCAAACCCAGGGATTATGCGTGCGCATAGATCAATGTTCTACTTAACATATCTTACAAAGAGAACCTGCCACTGACTAATTTGGCCTCTGAATTATGAGAATGTTTCTTTCTAAGTATCTGCTGATTATGTGAAAGAAAAATCAAGCTCTTACAGGAGCTTGGATTTGAGAAATACAGACTGGTGATTTCATATATTTGGTAGTAAAACTTCTAAACAATCCCTAGAAATATGTATGATGATTTTATAATGCACAAGGAATTACAGAAAAAGAAAAGGAAGATAATTTTGGACTTAATTCTGCCAGATAAAGCAGAAAAAACATGGTATTAGGAGTTAGCCATTGCCTAGAAACTGTAGATCATGACTTCATATTCAATAAGACCAGACACTGCCCCAAACATAGATATATAAAGAAAATGCATAATACTCCAACCAGTTTCTATTCAAAATATGAAAAAATTAATGAAAATACTGATTAGAAGGAAAAATGCTGACAGGCAAAGAAATTAATAAAAACCTCTGGAGTTTCCAAGTGACGCTTTCAAGAATAGGAATGACTTGAGCTAGAATATTGTCTTCATTCACTGGCAAGGACAAAAGCACAACATTTTAAGGAAAAGATGTGGAAAAAATATGAAATTGCGAACAAAATAGGAGCTATGAATTGCCAAAAATAGTTTACAACAGCAGTTATATAGACTAAGAGAATTAAAGACATTGTGAAAATTATTGAAAGTGTATTGGGAACAAAATAAATTATAGAAAGGTCTATTAACAAATGCAGATTATAAAATAGTCAATGATGACATGGAAAGAACAGAAGTTTTTAATTAATACTCAGTCTCTATATTTGGAAAGAAGCAGAGTGCAGCATTCATACCATATGAGGACAGGGAGACAATTTCTAGGCTATTAATAAGACTTAGGAAGAAGTTAGACAACATTTAGTTAGGATAGACAGTTTTGAATTGGGAGGCCTAAAACATTTGCATCAGGGTGTCATAAAATTCTGGTTAAGAAAATTTGTGGCTCATTGATATTAAATTATAATAAAGATTTCATATATATCTATTCATACCTACATTCAAAAAATGCTAGGAAGCCTCAAAATAGTTAAGACAATGTCAATATAACAAATAAAAAAGAAGAGTGATGTAACTGAAACCTGATTAATTGGTTTAGCAGAAATCCTAAAATATCTGACCGAGGATTTAAAACATGAATCTGACTGTATGAAAAAAACAAAAAACAAAAAACAAAAAACAAAAAAAAAAACAAAAAAAAAACCCAAAAAAAAAAATCACAAACATCTTTCCAATTTATTCAACTTTGATAGTTACTAAAATTTTGGTTGATAAAGGCCACATGCAAAGATTACATCCTTACTTATTCCTAATTGCCAGTGAGTGAATAATGCCCCATCTCAAGGTGCTGCACTCCTGGAGCTGCAGGAATGTACCTGTACAGCTCCACAGCCACACTGATCAGCTTCCCTCTCAGAGGGAATAACCAGCCAAGGCACAGCACCTTTCTGCTTTTTTCCCTGAATCCAGCTTGGTCCATGCGGGATTGAGGAGGTCCTTACCCCATCACACCACATTAGCCCACACTTAGATTTTGTAGCCATTTTGGAGTGTGTGTCATTCAGTCAAAATATTAACATGATGCAAAACAACACCAGTAACACCTGCTAAATTAATTAATATTTCATTCATTTAGCACTAATTGTTGACAAGTGTCGGTGCACAGTTGCTGGCAAGAAATAGCTGTCAAAGGCTTTTTTTACACTGAGGGTCCACTTGGAGTGCGGAGGATATTCATGACCCTCTTCAGTAAAGGTCTCAAAGACACTGAAATAGGTAGTTATAAAAATACATTGCAAATTTCTGTATATTTTTTCATATTTTAGTAAATGAGATGGGCAAGATACTAAAATTAGAGCTAACTGAATTTCTTGGGGAATTGCCTTCATAACTATTTTCTTTTTTTTTTTTCTTATTTTTTTAATAGAAATCAAAGTCATAAAGCAACAGGGAAAAGAAATCACACTTACAGAATAAGGAGCTCCAACCTGGTATCTAGTGAGACAGAAAATATTTGAGATTAAAAATCCAGCGCAAATTCCTCTTAAAATGTTATAATAAATAGATGTCATGATCAGGAAAAATGGAAATTATGAACACTTTTTTTCTGTGAGTTAGATATTTAAACACTGCAAACACAGTGTGTAGAGTAAAACTGGTAGTAGATACAATCAGTAGATTATATAACCTAATATTCGTAATCAAAGGACTTTTGAAGTTGAAGAGCGTTCAAAAAAAGCTATGAATTTCTTTGAGAACTGTAGAAATAGTCACCTATTGAAAGATTCAAGGAAAGAAGATGGAGAAAAGACTTGAGGAAGTAACTTCAGAAGGAAATTATGAATATTACCAAGCTCTTAAATGTAACAAAGAAAGATGTAAAAGAATCAGTATAGTAAAGTTAAGTTAGGCAAATTAAAATATGAGGTTGAAGAGTAGATGATAAAAAGTGGGTTGGGTAACAGGCCAACCAGTGTGGTGGATTTTTTTGATAGCTTTCCTAATATTTTCAATTAAATATATGATGTCATTCTAGGGAAAAAAAAAAAAAGTCATCTAAAAACCCAAACAAATTACATGAGGAAAACTGCCAGTAGCGGTTCAAAACACTTGATCTGATGGCTCACTCTGGCCTTAAATCTTTGCAAGCACATGAAATTATTCACTGATTCTCAAGGCTTACATAACAGCAACCACCAGTAAAAAGCTTTCTTTCCAGCTGGCTAAAAGAGTATTTCCTGAAAGGCAGTGACCTGGCCTCGGTTATTCATGCTTTTGTCATTTCTCATTTAGACTGCAGTGATTCAGCGCTCAATCTAAATGGTCATACTGTTTCAGTGCTTACAGAAATTCAGCTGTTAAAGAAGGCTACATCTCATTTCAACAGTGCAGTTCCCTGGAAACCTATTCAATGCATCCACCAGGCTTTTTCTTACCTTTCCATAGACTACCTAAAGAAGTTCAAGGTCCTGATTCCTTTCCTTAGGATACACCATGGCTGAAGCTCAGGAATGAAAAGGACTCCATAAAGTTTTATGATGAAAACCAGTTTTCTCTATATAATGAACTCCCTATCCGTTGCCCATAACTGTATCTAATTGACATCTTATGGGCCAGACCAAGATGTACATGCTCCTAACCTGTAAAGACTGCAGCCCATTGTGATTCCTCTTATTATTATGTTTGGACATTGTTGTATTTACATTTGTAGAATGGTTTCAGCTGGAAGATACCTGAGAAGGTCATCTAGTGTGACTACAATTCAAAGCTTATCCAGGTTCGAATTTAGGTCCATTGTCCAGTCAAATTTTGTGTCTCTCCAAGGACAAATATTGCAAAATCCTTCTGTGCTACCTAGCTGAGTCTTTGACCACTCATGGTGATTTTTTCTTATCACCATATGGTACTTAACATTTTGAAATTTTTAGCTGCTGTGTCTCATCCTTTCGTCGTATAAGCCTCTGAGAAATTTGACTCCACCTTCTCTACACCCACCCAACTGGTTTAGCTAAACACAGCACAGTTGCATTTTCCCATAGTCTTCTCTAAGTGGATCAAACCCAGCCTCCTCAAACTCTTGCTCCTTCAACATCTTATCATAGGCAGCCCCAAACTAGACAAAGTAATTCAGGTGCAACCTCATAAATGCTGGATAGACAACAGAGAATAATCACCTCCCTGGACTGGCTGGCTGTGGTCTCCCAGTGCAGCCCATGCACTGTCAGCCTTGAGTTCTACAATGCTCACCCTTGACTTAGGTTCAACTTTTTGCCCACAGCTCCTTTTCTACAAAAATCTCTTTATCGAATGTATCCCATCTGATCTGGGGTATCCCATACGTGGTCACAATTTACTATGCAGGCAATTCTGTGTCAGAGTCAAGTTTTCTTGGGAAGGGAGTAATCCGAGATGACGGCATTTAGGGCCAAAGTCTAGGCTTTTATAAACCTAACTGTTTTATTTAGCATGTGAAGCACAAGCCTTAAACTGTTAATTACACCAGTGTTAAGAAACATGAATGCTAAGAGGGAACCAAAAGAGCCCTCAAAACCTCTCCTCACTAAGAAACTACTTTTTCTCCCCCCTTCCACTAAAAAAAAAAAAAAAATTTAACAAAACAAGACTCTGAACACACTTTCCCTGGTGCAGAGAGAGTATAAATATAAACTGCTCAGAACAGATGTTCAAAGGCTGACAGCCATGTTTTTCACTGCACTAGAAAATATATGAATACTTTAGTGCTGAGCCCAGAGTAACAAAGAAAATGAGAAGGAAAGAGTATTCTTGCTACTTACCTTTTTTTTTCCTGTTTGGCAAATTACATTATTACGAAGCTATAAAAGTATGATGATCATTATGACAAATGATCCAAATATGACTAATGTTATCAGCCAGATTATGAAAAAAGCTTATTCTCAGAGTGTTACAGTTAAGGGCAAAAAGCACAACAGGATCTGTCATTCTGAGTAAAACAATCCATAAAACCTCATTCAGTAATTTCCATGTTCAGTGCCAGCTATATGCAACTTGAATTAGCATGTGTGTTTGGACATTTGCCACCATACTTGACAACATGAAGAAAGAAAAAATCTACATGTCCATTGGCAAGCTTCCCTGATACTTAAGCACATTCTTGATTTAAAAATATGCACATTATTTTCAGCCTAAATTACTTTACCTTTAATTTTCATCTGTTTAGAGTACGTTTTACTGTCTGTGACTGCAGGGTCAAACAGTCTCCTACTAACTGATACCCTATCCTCGTGGAGGTATTGAGTATTTGTAATTAATTGCCTCTTAAATACCCCTTGTGCAAGCTAAATAAATGGAAGGATTTTTACCATAAAATATTTTTGTAAGTCTTTTATTGAGAACATGAATTGCCTTTTAAAAATATATTTTCTTTACAGCAATGAATTGAAAGCAGGATATATTGCAGTCATCCATATTTTGTTTAGCTTCTGTTATTTTATCAACTCAGGACCCTTAGTTAAAACTTTCTCATTTTGAATCCAAAGATGATACTAACAAAACCAACAAAAATTAACAAAGATAATAATAACAGCCTCCCTGCAACCCCTTCAAAACTCAAACAAAAATCCCCACCAACCAATCAAAAACCCAGTTCTTACTGTGCTTCTACAGTTGTCATGTTCTCCAGACCCACAGTAAAGCATGCATGTACACCACCTCTTTTGGGGGTTACAGCAAAATTTCATTCCCATGCTCCAGCTGAACTTCACAGTGCTCTACAAATCACCAGTACTTTTAATTTTGGGGGAGATTAAGAAATTGAGATATTCTCCATATCCTTGTTGCATTGTCCCCAGCATCTTGACTTGAGACCCTTCTGGCAGTGACCAAAAGAGTCGACATAACTGCTCACATTGTTAAAGCTCTGACAATCACAGAATCACAGAATGGCCTGGGCTGGAAGGGGCCTTAAAAATTATTTCATTTCACCCTTTTTCTATGGATCGGGACACCTTCCACCAGGCCAGGTTGCTCAGAGCCCCATCCAACCTGACCTTGAGCATCTCCAGGGATGGGGCATCCGCAGCTTCTCTGGGCAACCTGTGCCATTGCCTCACCCTCCCAACTTTAAAGAATTTCTTTTTAGTCCCTAATCTAAAGCTACCCTCTTTAAGTTTGAAATCATTCCCACTTGTCCTGCCTCTACAGGGCTATTTATAGTCTTGGCAATACAGGATTATTTACTCTTGTAAATAGTGTCTCGCTATGTTGCAGCCTTCTTTCAGGTACTACCTATGGATGAGGCAGGCCTAGGGTTGCTGCCTCAGACTACATCATGTACAAGCTTCATGGAGTTAAACAGGAGCACAGCAGGCATAAAAACAACCATGGAGCCACGTTCAAATAGATCTAGTATTCCTTGACATTAGTAGGAGCATTTTCATTGGCTTCAGTGAGTACAGAATTGCCAAAAACAATAGATTTTTTGTGGTTGTTTTTGCATTTCAACAAGCTGGATTTAAATTCATTAACATTCCAAATGAGATCGATAATGAATAGTGCAGTAATAATTACCAGGACTCCACAGAAAACCCTATAAATTATGTCATGAGCTATATACTGCATGTGCCAATTTTCCATAAACAAGGGATTATTGCACTCTCTGTTTTCTAACAATAAGCACATTTGGTAATTGTGACTAGAACTGTACATTATTCATCTGAATTTAAAGCTGTGCTTATTTATCTCTTCACCAACATTTTCCTTCCATTCCAATAACAGGTCTGTAAGACGTTTCCTCCAAAGCAAAGATGTTCTCCTGAACCTCTGAATGTGAGCTGAAAATTCATGTTCTAATTAATTTGCTGGGGCTAAATGTGATCTGCCAATACCTAAATCAAGTTACAGCAAGACAACTAGGCTGCAGTCTAGAACAATTTTGTTGCATATCTCATAGTGATGTAGTGTTTATCCTAAGGTTCAAGCTCCTAGAGTAAAGTGACTATCCAAAAATGTCCTTTAAACAAATACATACAAATATAAATTATTGGACTTCCTGGTCATGGACAGTGCTTCAAATTTGAGGGTAGAGAAGGCCATGGTAAAGACTTTTATTTTAAAAATTACTTTGCATCCTATTTCATTAAGGCATAATTCCTGGGTACAATATTTGTCTACATTGTAGATCAAAATCAATGGTTAAGTCAGAAATCAGGGCTGAAAAGGAAGAGATTTTAAGAAAGATACTTTTAAATTGTGTAGAGAAATTGCCAGTCATGAATTTATTGGTGTGTTTTACTTGGTGAACACTGAATTCTCAGTGTTTCCTAATAAAAGGAAAGAATTTCTTTTTAAACAGAATTAAAAAATCATGTTTACAGGAGTTGTAACTGCATTTCTAAAACGATAACATGGAACTATAAATTTTACTGTAGTCAAAATTTAAACTGGTGGTTTGAGTCTAAATGTGGAAAATTATTCAACATATTCCCTCACAAATTAGTCTATGAATAAATTCATATGCTGGCCAATTGTTCTAATATCCAATACCATGGAGCTGAAGACAGAAAGGGCTCATTCAGTCAACTTAATCCACACATGTTTTGCAAGTACCAATCTTAACTGTGTAATCCTAGCCATGATTTTACCATTTTGAACCCAATGTTTACCTTCTGACCACTACTCCAAATGGAAATCTGCTTCAAATGAGCATTCGTTGGCAGAGAATAAAAAAAAACTTCTTATAATTTTCATCTTTTGTGAAAATTACGTTCGTGGATGCTATCTGAACGTACTTGTTCTTTTAAAAATACCATTCTTCACTGAAAATACATATTTTACCTCTCTGATACGCATTATTTTTAGGCAAACCTCTTGTGAAGTTAAACCACCCAAGGTCCTTTAATCTTTTTTTTAAACTAAATTTTGAAATTCCTTGGTCATCCCAGTATCTCTTATCTGAAGGGTCACTGAACGCAAATTTCCTAAGTGTAACAATCAGAAGTATTTAATTTAAATGAATGAATGAATTTCCCTGATACAGCCCCATGTGTATTGGTAAATCAGCTGTTTGTGAGGGACATTAGTTGATGTGTCATGGCTCACTTCTGCACAGGCAAGCACTCCCCTGGCTTCCAGCAGTGTCCTGAGAATCATTCCAAGGTCACATCATTGGTCCATGTCTAGGTCTTGTTTAATTTATTTGCATAATTGCAGTATATGATGAATATGACACTGGTAAAAATGCTGCTCAGTTTTTCCTGTAAATACTTTTCCTAACATATCCTAGATCTCACTTTGCATACCTGACCCTCATAGATCATATCCTCCCTGAAGTCAGCTGCTGAACTTGCGTTTTTCTCCATCTGACTACAGTCATCTCCCAAGGTTTTACCAAGGCAGAACATTTGGATTGTCTAACTCTGACATTTACAACTTTGCTCAGTTCTGCAAGGGGTCTTCAAGATTTTCAAGACCAAAAATATTACATGTCTACACTGTAAGCTAAATCAGACTTACAAATTGTAACAGACATGGAGCAAGGAAATTAACAACTTGATACAGTGATAAAAGGTTTTTTGTATATGAAAGATTACAGTATTTACTTGACAAGAGAGTGCACGTGTTACTAAAACAAACACAAACATTGGGATTTTTTTCAGGTACAGTTTTTCACTGATAGTCATATCACAATATATTTCCCCATTTCCTCAATTTCATTCCAAGGTTGCATCTGTTAATAGAACACCCTGAGAGATTTCATATGAATCTGTTAAAACAATACCCAGAGAAATTTTGTGTGTATTATATGACATTAAAATCTCTGTCTACGCCTGTTTATCTAGCTTTCATTTGGAGACTACATGTGAACACTCATATTCTTCATCCCCAGGAAATTTATAACCAAATCAGCTTTAGTACTCCCTTCACTCAAATCTTTGATAAAAACCCCAAAGCATTCTGGTCAAATTCAAATGCAATACAAATAAAAGCAACGCAGACTTTGACTTTTTATTTCTTAAATGTCTTATCTCTTAGCCACCAGAGGAAGCTTATTGAGGCTATGAATAGTTGAAATAAGTGATTGATAATGAAGAGGGGGAAAAGTTAATTAAAGATTTAAAATGAGAATTTTGATATCCTATGTGTTCAAACAAAGTGCCTTTCTTAGATCCTACAAAGCCTTACCCATATGCTAATTTCATGGAAATGAGGTGTATTATACTCTGTGGATTTTTCATTAAACAAGCAGAGACATAACCATATATGCTCTTCTCTCCCTACCCCAAGCTCTCACACATTCTGTGAAAGGTGTGATAGCTACTTTCTTTTTATCAGTTTTTATCCCTTGTCAACTTGTCTTTGTTGAAACAACATAAAAGAGGCCATTCCACAAACCGTGTAAGATGGATCCCCAGCCTGCCTGAACTCAGCATTTCTTATGATCTACCCCAGCCTTGCTCATTTCCGCTGGGCTGTAAATTGCAAACTTTCCACACACAAACTGCTTGTTTGGAATGGTGTTTGGCTCAGACTAACTATCAAACCATGCCAGGCACTGGGCTAAGATCTTCATATGGCATTCAAAACAATCCAATTCCCAAGGCTGCTATTTTGGACATATCTTCAGCCTGTATTCAACCTTCAGATTCAGAAGATTTTGTTAAATCCTTCTTTTAGCTCTTTTCCTGAATAGACTGCCCCCTCTTTCCTCTTTCAGAGCCTTCTACCAGACCCAGAATGCATCTGCCAGGACAGGAATATGCAGATATTTCTTCTTATTTTTCCCCTCCTAACCATGGCCCTTTGCACAGTGTGTATCATGTACTGCATTTATGCATGTTTCCTTTCACTAAAGGGGAAAAAGACCCAGCTCAGGATTTAGTTGTCAGCAATAATCACTGTCTCAAGCCCATCCACAGACCTCAGAAATTTAAATTAGACTACCTGAAAAGTTCTTTCAGACTTAATGGTTGTTAGAATTGCCTGGGAAATACCTTCATACTATTTTCTGAAGCAGCCTTCTATTAATAGCTATTCATAATACCATGCCTCTGATCACACCTTACAGCTGAAAATGAAAAAAAAGCTGCTCAAATTCTCCAGTCTTCTCTGCTGCATTTACTCTCTTCAATTTTTGCCCAAAGGATTAATAGTTTAGTTGACTTTTCTATGTGTGCTTGGTCATCCAATACTTAGATCTCACCAAAATCACAGGGAAGTTTAAATACTGAATATCCAGCACCAATGTCATGCAACAAAATAACATTGCTAAAAGCATATTTCATTAGCTAAATAAATCATAGTTTGTTCTGTTTTTTTTAAATTTTAAACAGAGAGAAGTGTGGAAAACCAGTTGTGATGTGGACATTCTGAATGGTTAAAGAAGGCTAGAGAATCACTTATGCTACTTATTATTTGTTCAACCATGTTAGAGGCTGACTAAGTTTCTTTTGAAATCTGAAGAAGTCATTCCACTTGTTCCAGACATGGGTCTATAAAGATATATATTTCTTTCATAGCTGTACATTTTTTGTTTTCCTCATTTTACTAACAGGTACAGCAGGTCACAAAGGACTCTATTGCATTTTTCAGTTATATATGATATATATATGATGTGGAGAGATAGCTAACTAGCTAGTTAGATAGATAGATAGATAGATAGATAGATAGATAGATAGATAGATAGATGGATGAATAGGATATAATTACCCTAAATGGAACTTATTATCTATTTTATATCATTTGAACTGTCCTACATATCCTCCAGCTTCTGGTTGAGAGGCATTTCCTGGTTTCATCTATGTTTCTGCCATATGTGCAGAGCCCATATATATTTTCTATATTCCAAGGCTTCTGAAGAAACCTAGACATTTATGTGCAGACACCTTAATCAATCTTAAAGTGTTGTAATATAGGCATGTAACTCTTTCGAAGAATGCTTTGGTTAAACATTCTCATTAAACAACAGCATTTTTCATGCTACTTCTTTCCACCAAACTCAGGCTCTCTAAAAATTATATAAAGAATGCAAATTGCAAGAACTCAATAATTCTTTGATTTTAGAGGTTCTCCTCCTCTTTTTTGTGCTCTTTGTCAGATATTTTATAATTAAAGGGTGTGGTTTTGTATTCAGGTTATGTGTTGAATTTCAGAGGAGTTTTGTGTTCTAAACACCTCTCAGATATCTCAGATATCCTGTTGTGATATCTGGTAGGTGTCTTGGAGATTTTTCTAACCTAGATGTTTAGTATGTTGCTACATGTAGACTGGGGAAATGTGTGGTTCTTTCCAGTGCTATTCTTCTACAAAAAAAAAAAAAAAAAAAAAAAAAAAAAAAAAAAAAAAAAAAAAAAAAACCCACAACTCATGTGGGGTTTTTTTTATTATTTTCATAAGAAATAAAGATTTTAAAACCAATGTTGTTCAGTTTTGTTTGCTTTGAAACTTAAAAGATTCTCCCTACATGCATCTTGAAACATGGAAGGAGTAAGCTGTAGCACTGTAAGCAAAGATAAATTATCAACAGTAAGAATGAAATGTGGGGCCTCTGGATACAAACACACATATTTCTACTGACAGTGCAAAGGGGCTCTATTCCACAGCAACAGGCTATCAACTTCTATTTGCACAAAAGAGGGATACAATGCTGTCTTCAAATGATTATTTTAAAAAAAGGCTTCATTGTTTACTGCTGAAGTGCACTTATTTTGATCTCATTTCTTAGAATTATCTCATTTCTTAGAATCAAGAAACATGACTACTTTTAGTAGCATTACAATGAAAACTTTGCATATTCTACTGAGTTCAGGAATTTCCTTTGTAACTATATTGATTTAAATTACAGTGGGATGCATAGAAAACTAATTAGGAAGCAACATTTGGCTTCCCAGAACAAATACTTGTGCCAGCTCTTCAAAATAATGGGCAAAATTATTAACCTCAAGTACATGGCACCCCATCTACTAATAAGATGTATGTTTATTTTTCCATGTTCAGAACATGAAATATGTAAAGGGTAATAAGTAGTTAAAGGGCTCCTGAGAAGAAAAGATAGGATAGGATCCTCCTCAGAACAGGGCTAGAGAAACAGACTGAAAGGTTAAGTAGAGGAAGAAAGAAACAGATTCTACAGAAAAAGTCTAAGATATTGGTGCTTTCCAGTACAAGTGCATAGCAAGATGTAGGGAAAGGCTTAATATGAACATATGCTGCATTTACTTGTTTAAATGTCTAAGATTTTCTTTGATGCTTTACTTCTAAATAAATTACACTTCTAGAAGGCTCTGAGTCAGCTTTTTGTGTGGACAGCGCTTTGAGCGAGCTGATTCTGCCCCTCTATTCTGCTCTAGTGAGATCCCAGCTGGAATTCTGAGTGCAGCTCTGGAGTTCCTAGTACAGGAAGGACTTTGACATGTTGGAATGACTCCAGAAGAGGATCATCAAGTTAATTAGAGGGGTGCAGCACCTCTCCTGTGAGGAAAGGTTGAGAGAATTGGGATTATTGAGGCCAGAGAGAAGAAGAATTTGGGGTGAATTAATTGCAGCCTTCCAGTACCTGGACAGAGCCTACAAGAAAAATGGAAAGGGACATTTTACAAAGGCACATAATGACAGGACAAGGGGGAGTAGCTTCAAACTGAAAGACAGTAGGTTTAGATTAGACATAAGGGAAAACATTATTTGCTGTGAGGGTGATTAAGGCACAGGTTGCCCTGAGAAGCAGTGGATGGTCCATACTGAAGGTGTTCAAGGCCATGTTGGATGGGGCTCTGAGCAACCTGGTCTAGTGAAAGAGGGATTGGAACGAGATGATTTTTAAGATTCCTTCCAAACCAGGCCATTCTATGATTCTGTGATATATTACCTTGGCATACTGCAGGGAAAAAGGAACTTCAGGGTCCAGTCCTACTCGGGATCCAGCCTCTGTGTGGGAGAACTGCAAGCAGGCTACAGTGAATGACCCAAAAAGGACTATATTCATTCAGACTACAGGAGCCACGGGATTCTAGGATACTACTGCTTTGCCAAAATAAGGAAAAATCCCAAAGCTCTCTGTTATGCTTTACCTAATATTTTACATTCTAACTGTCTTCATCTTTACTTTTCCTAACATACATCTTACAGGAATAATTCCAAGAGCAAATTTTCTTTTTCTTGTTAATAGGGGAACTGTTTCTTCTTTGTAACATCCAACTCTTCCTCGACTTGTGGATCACCTTTAGCTGTTTTTTGACCCATTTGGGTCTGAGTGGAGCTGTGCTACTCTTCTAAGACAATGAATGAAGAGGATGTGACAGCTTTATGACTTGGGTGATAGCACAGTGAACAGGCACATTACAAAAAGGGCAATTACTGTAGTCTTTGTGATATTATTTACAGTACTTACTTTGCTAACATGAGCAGCATTGTAAAAATGTTAGTTGTTAACACTGCTAAAGTGTAATGCCAGAGTTTCCTGCAGCACAAGAGGCTGGTATGCTGATAAATGACACTGCATGAAATGGTGGCCATGAAAAGCAAATTCACAGTGCATCAACCTCAACACCAGATTGGAGTAAGAGCATTGCCAAGCTGATTTGTGGGTTGATGTTGCCATTTAATGTGGTTTCCATCAAACTGTTCATAAAATTCATAGCTGCAGCTAACCTCCATTACTGTGTCCTTGCACATTCTTCTTGAAAATAACTTGTTTATGAAGCTTCAGCAATGCAGAAGGACATTGTATGATCTGTAGTAAATGGAGGATCTTCATGTAAACATGGCCACAAAGCAACGGCCAGAAGACACGTTCATTTTATTGGATTCAAATTCTTACTTGCATGTTATGATTTTGTCCAATAGTCTTTGCAATTATCTCTGCCATGTGTGTTGAGGCCAGTCAACAGGCTGATGCAGGTCCACAGACCAGAGACAGCTATGCAGACATCTAATTTGTGACTCTGAATCTGGAGGTGGGCTCCACCCTCTGTCACTTCAGCAAGTCTCCATTATCTTCACAGGCCAATGGTATGATCCTGAAGAAACACGAGCACTGTTCACAAACCATGGAGGCATCCAGAACGTTATTGCCTTCAGCTCCCTGGAGAATCCCTGATACAGTTGCCAAATAAATCTAGCACCTAATCAATTGTCCATTAACATCATAGCAATTTTGATGTAAACAGTCTATTTTTGTTTGTAAATTGATGATTTCATGTAATGTTTTCCTCTGTGCTGATAAATTTCAGCAATTTCAGGATCGGCTTTGTGTGATCAAATGTTCTATTTCTCCAGCCATTTTATGCGACTTAGACTCATGATGAGAAAATATCAATGTCATAAGCATAGAAAGCATGACAATAAAATAGAAAATCAACTTGTCTCTTGAAATTCTGAGAGGTAGTTTTTGTTTTGCCTGTTTACACTGATCTATTTTTTTCTTTGCTACAGTGTTTTTGTTGTTTTGTGGGGGTTTTTTGTTGGTTTGGGGTTTTTTTTGGTTTTTTTGGGTTTTTTTGTTTTGTTTTGTTTTGCTTTTACTGTGGAGTATACATAATTTATGTAGAAAATATTGGATTTTTAGGCTGGGGAGAAAAAGAAGATCCAAATTTCTTTCTAAAATATCACTGTAGCAAAGTTAAGGCATATATCCTTTGATGCCAGAATCAGGGAAATATTTGTAAAAGCAGCATATATGTTAAGGTGTACACTTCAGCAGTTTTTGGTTCATTTTTCAAGTACAGATTTACACCACAGATTTAGTATGTGGAGGAAAGTTTTTAACAGACTAAGAGCAACTTAACCCTTCCTCTGATTTTCCATGGAAAGGAACTTCAAGTCCTTTTCAGATCAGATGACTTTCAGATCGTATGACTTGTCTAAAGGAAAATCAAACGGGAAAGTGTGGTTGCCTTAAAGCTGAATAGGATTTTAACAAAGCAAGCCCTGGAATGACTGTGTCCACTACAATACTTTTGATGATCGATCATGCAGTCAGTAGCTCCCCAGTACATGAATTCTGAAAATCTCAGTATTTTTCCATGTTGGGTAAAAGCAAAAATTAAGTATTATTGGTAATGTTAGTACTCAATGAGAAATGATTTTAATGCTGGAATTATAATATATGTTCATAAATATTCTAGGCTTAGTCAGACAGGAAAGTATTTGGAATGTTTCAAGAGATCCAAGCTTGCACTTCCCCAGCTAAACTGCTCAGCCTATTAGCTTGAAAAGGCAAAATACAAAGGGCAAGATTTTCACAACTGATTAGGGAACTGAGGGAGTCACTTTGCATTGCCTTAAAAGGGGCCTGATTTTCATAAAATACAGAGAAGCCTTGAACCATCTAAAGCTGGTTTAGCACCCCAAGCTAAACCCACTAAATTTACAAGTCCTTTTTGCCTGTCTCCAGCAAGTGGTATATTTAAATTCAGTTTCATGAAAAGAAAATATCAAAGAGACAAATCCAATTTGATCATGAGAATCAAGTCCTACTAACTTTAATTATTGATAAAGTAGATCAAACCCAGGAAGGATGCAAATGCTGCTGACATCTCTCATTCCTTGTTTGGACTACCAGGGAAGCAGTCTGAACTAGCTTGCAACATCATGTTGCATTCTGAAACTGAAAACAAACAACAGCTTCTGCTCTGCAAAGTCCTCACCCGCAGTCAGAACGACAACAGCTAATTGGATTAAGAAATGGATTATGACACCCAGCATAGTTTGAATTGGTTAATTGGATTAAAATAGATTGAACTGGCCATTTGGATTAAGGCATAATCAAACTTTTCTACAGACAAAAGATCTGAGCAGCATGTTAAGGGAAAAAAAAAAAAAAAGAAAGAGAGAGGAAAAAAAAAAGATAAGGGACAAGAAATGCTTGTTAAAGGGGGCTATGCTACTCTTCTCTTCCTAGCTATTTTTAATGAAGGGCACATTATCTTCTTGCCTAGCAGCTGAAATAACATTGTGTAATGGAAATGAGCTCAGCAAAAGGGCTGTAGTCATTATAAAAGATAAAAATCCCTAGAAGTCTGTTTAAATGTTAATAAATATAAAAGGATAAAAGAAGAAATTAAACATTTCAATACAATGTTACCCCCAATGTAAAACTTCCTGGTCTGCATTCACTCCCCACCACATTATTGATTTTTAAATTACATTGTATTTTTATTTCTTTTCTCTGAATCTGTCACTGTAAGAACTGACACAAAATCTAATCAAACCATAAGGAAACCATCAATTTTATCTAGTTATTCAGCTGGTTGGTGAATAACATCACAGCCTCTGGTCCTGCTCATAGTAATGAAATCAAGTCCTGACTTGTGCTTTCTTATTTTAAAGGTTTTGCTTTGGAAGAACTACACAGCTGAAGGGAACACCTCTTTGGAAGCATTGTGGCACAGCGTAAAGGTACAGGCTGTCACAAGGCATTGACCAAAATTTTTCTGTATATCTAATTGACAGATCTACATGCTTTTTAATACTTTCTCATTTATGTGTGAGCTTCACAAATTTTTTCAGAAATTTGTAGAGCAAAAGACACCATTCTATCAGTGCCATCCCACTGAACATCACATGGACACGCACAAGAAAATTAGCTGGTACAAAGACCCTTAAACCATTGCCACTAAAAATGGGCTTCAAATCAAGAGGTGCTATTAATTCCCATCCAGGGGCTGCAGAAAGCCCATGGTGCTGGCAACATCTGCTTATCTTCTGAGCCCTTCAGGAGAGCCATGGATTTGCAGAGGCTCCAGCAGCATTGAGGGTCTGCTTTGTCATCCAGCTCTCTGTTTCTAAGCCAGTGCTAGCCTGTGCTGGTGGGAGCAAGGGACAAGGAGAGACATGAGGGAAAAAAATTGAGCAAGACAATCAGGTAGAACCCAGCAGTCTTTGGGCTTCTCTTGCATGGTCCCTGTGGCCCATGCAAGCAGCAGGGAAATGAGTCTTTGCACTTCCAGCTCATGCTGTCCTCTCTGCCACGCAGGAGGGGTCAGTTTTTTCTTTTCAGGTCTTCTTGCCCTGAGCTCAATCACTCTGACATTGCTCAAGTGCACTGAGTGCACCCTTCAGTTAACAACAGTAGCAAAAGGGTTGTGAAAATAGATGATGCTTGAGGTCAGAGATGGAGTTAAGTGCCATAGAAGTTCAGGACTATGTGAGAAATTTTCCCAGATGCAGTTTGCCAAAAAAAGATTCTATATTCATCAGTAATGTGATATGTGCTAGCTTAGTGTGAAAATCCTACCTTCATTCTCAACCTTTGCAGAATTCCCTTTGCAGAAAACCCAAGTGGCATTGCTGAATAATACATGGCTTAAATTAGCAGATTACTGGAGACAAGAAATAGCCATAAACTGTAGTCATAATTCAGTGTGCATAAAACTTTCCAATCACTATCTCTAAATCACCTTGGTTCTACCCACATTTTCTTTTTCATCTTCTTTCTCTAGAAATGAACAGGAAATAATAAAATCCTGGTAATTTATTAACATAAGAAAAAAATCTGAGGATGGGATGACATACATTCATTGAAAGTCTCATTTCCTTCCATCATTCAGAAAATAAATTTCCTGGGTTTGATTTGCTTTGGTTTGGTTTCAATCAGAGAACTCGCTAGGAATATTTGCAAAATTATAGCAGGACTTTTACTTTAATATCAAATAGAAGACACCTGTACTGCCCTGTAAAAAACTATAAAACAAAACATTTTTCAAATATTACAGAAGTATAAGCACAATGATGCTTCATTATCTGGAGTAGGTCAGATCATGCCTTGAATGCTATTTTTGCATGTAACCATCTTTATCATATTTGTTGAACAGCCAGGGCTTCTGTGTCCGCATGATCATCCCATGGAGAAGCACAGACCCTTTACAGACAACTGTGGACATATCTGCATCAAAAAACCAAAATCAATGTTCTTGGGGGCTTTGTGTTCAACCATAACAATTATCTGCTGCTTACCATCAGCTAGAGCCTACTGCACTTCAGGACAGAGATCCCATTGGGTCATCTATATTAACAAATTTCTTAATAAGCTCAAGAGCTTGAAAGCTTTTCTGGGGGGGCTGTGACCAGGGAGAAACTGAATCTCTGACCCAGCTGCACTCAGCTGTGGTGATCCAGCTGGGCGCATCACAGCTGTGCCAACATTACCAAAACAAGTGAGGTAAGGTTCGTCTATGAGCAGAGTGATTGCCAGCACCCTAAGAAGTAACTCATAGAGTAATATCAGCTTTGACCCACCCTCTCTTGCCTTCTCTCCCCATCAGTGAACCTGCCTGTCAATCTCCAGCTTCAAGGTGTCAGAAATATGCTTCTTCCTGCTGAAGTAACCAATTAAGTTTTATTGCTTTATTGATGCCACAGATATAAAATGACTATGTAGAGCATCTGTCATAAAATGCTTGCTTAAGAATCTGTTGCTGGAGACATCAGTACTGCAGTGGAAAGATGAAAGGAAGATTTAAAACGCATGATGTGGATATGTGTTAGAAGCTAATTACATGCAGTGGGAACAGATACAAGGATGGCTTGCCATCAGCTGTGGATTGCATCGAAGATGTGGTTATCAGTGCTAAAATGTTTTCATAAAACAATCTTATGTGCTGTCGAGCTAGTCATTTTTCTATCATGAATTGTTTCTTCTAGTGATTTTTTTCAGGAAGATGAACACTCAGTCCTGGTTTTCTCTTATACTGTTTTATGGGGAGCTCACAAGTACACACAAAACATTAAATGCTGGTCCTGAACAGGGAAGTCTATTGTCAGGAGGTGTCTCTTATAGCAATGGCATTAATTTATAGAAATATAAAGAATAAATTCAGGATGAAGAATCTATGACCATATAAATATATCGTGCATCAGTTCAAATGAAAGCTGTTGAAAAGAACTGGACTGGGAATATATTCATGTAACTGCCTGTGACACAAAAAGTTTACAAAAGAAAAAAAGAAATGCTAGCAATAAAAATGGAAAGTTGTCTTTCTTCTACCGTATCCTTTTATCCTTGATATATGCCCTGCTTCTGCATTTTTCATATGAAAGCTTAAGAGAGTGTTGAAATTCTTAAAAAAAAAAAGTAAAAGGAAAAGCAATTCCTATTGCCTATCAGATATAGTCACAGAGGCAGTTGACTCAGATATACAGATTAGGGAATCTTTTATGCTTTGGCAGCATTGGCCCCTGCTTTTTTCTGTGTAGCCCACAGCAGTATTACCTTCTAAATTTGTTATTTTATAAATATTTTGAGTGCTGAAACCTTTAAAAAGCCCCAGAACAAAATAAAAAATAAAGAAGACCAAACAGCATCACTATTGTCAGTTTTAAAATGGCAAACTCAGATTCCTAGCAGGTTCCTTTGAAAAGGGAAATTGTGTATGAGGATCATGTGCACAGGGACATGTTATCAATTCTGAACGATTTTCAAGATGTAGTCTTGCCTGCTGCTAACACATTATACAGTGCTGCAAATCACATGTACCCTTAAGAAAGGTCAAAAGCAAGAAATTTTAAATACCATGGGATTCTTCCTCTTTTTATACAAAAGGCCATGCTTTATTGAAGAGGTTAGGAAATCTGGTATTGCAAAATCCACAGTGGAGATCAATTTTGTATCACTGAAATAGGAGGCTATGTTATTTACTACTTATGTAAATATTAAAAAAATTGAAAACCTGTTCTAACTTAATATTAAAATACATTTTTCAGAGATCTGGGCATATATCTAATAAATTCACTACCTTATTCTGTAAAACAAGGAGATAGAAGCAAGTATTAAACTCCCATACAAAACCTGCCCAAAGAAATATTCACCGATTGTATTCATTCCTTATTCCTTTTCTACCCTAATTTCCTTTCTGCCTCCTCTTCCCTTTTTTTAGCTATATAAATAGTTATTTTCTCAGGGTCAGGAAGAATGTATTGTGGCAAGAGGAGGAAAGCCACCTTTTAAAGAAAAAAAAATCGCTCGTTTGTTTCATTCATATATTCAGACAGAAATAGTTTTAAAATAACCTCTAAATATTGAAATTCAAAAGAATGAGAAAATGTCAATATTTTTGACCTGACTTGATCAACTCTCATTGCCGCACAACCCAAGCATTCAACACTTCATTCAGTCAAGCTAATGGCTAAAATATTGATGAAGAAATATTTGTTTTGCTCCTTGACCATGCCCTAAAATCAGTGTAAGATTAATTATTTCTTTGTGTTTATTTATTGGTCCTGACACAAATCCCATCTCTTATTGATGCAATGAGCTTTGTGACCACTAGACATCTTCAAAAGTGAGAAGGAGGAAACCAAAGCACTGCTTCTTTACAGAATGTGTTTCCTGCCTTGACATTTCAAGAGTCAAATGCAGATGATATATGTCTTCAGGTGGTTTAACCCTGTCCTGTCAAATCAGATTAGGTAAATCAAGATGTATCAGAAGCAGTCTTTGTAGCAGTAACAGGAAAAATAAAAAGTACACAGAAATGCTGCAATATCTCTATCACCATCCCCCAGTCCCCTCTGTCTAAGACCACATCAATCACCATCACCAGACACATCTGTGTGTATTCTCTCTGTAGTTACACTAACTTGGAGAGCAAAACCTAATTATATATGAACCTCTGCTTGAAAAATTGCCCCTGTTGAAATATCCAATTTTCTCAAAAGTTATTAAATAATATTTTTATGCATAGTTGCTGCTATGGAATTATTTTTGTATTTCAGACATTATTTAAATTAAAATTATCCATACAAATGGTCCATTAGTGCTTTGCACCTTCTTAATCATAAAATTCAATTCACAGCAGAGTACTAGTGTCTGTTAAAAATATTCCAGGTACAAGATTTTCTTCAGGACAAAAGATGGATCTATGTCATCATTATTAGAATATGTTATTCAGGTTGCATACTTGCAGACTGAATTCCTGGGCCAGTCAAAGGAGACATTGGAAAGATGAGTTCATCCACCCTGTTCCATAGTTCCTCATCTCAAAAATGTGAAAAATTATTTTCTCTCCCAAAGGGGTAGAGGAAGTACAAACCTATGAATGTTTGTGTAAGCTTGGATACTACAGTGCTGAGGACCATAGCAAGAAACATTTTAACTATATTTTCTTCCAACTTTTTAAATGTTCCTTAGTCCCCACCCTCTGGGAATTCCTACAAATATTCCTTCATCTTGTCTTGCCCCTCTGTTTTTATAGTATATGCTGGTCCCCCACCATGTTATTCAGCAGTGGCTAGAGTCACGCTGTAAAGCTATGAAACTTAGAGCATAAACCACACAGTTATAATGTGGATCAGCCACCTCCTGAACCCTTCCTGTAATGGCAGTCTATCTTAAGATATGCATTAGTGAAGAAAATCAATTAAATTACCACCACTTAATGAACTATTGCTTGTTGGCCACTCAGGGTACCTGACTGTTACCACAATTGAAAAAAATAGGCCATAAAGGGCATAAAGTAGTTGTATTCCATATCTGAGTGAATCACATATTCAGATAGCAATGAAAAATATTGATTCTTTTTCCTTGTATTGAGACTTCTGCTCTGGTCAAACAACAAGTCACAAACTACAATTGATAACAAATTGCAGCAGACAAGACCTAATTTTCTCCCATTGCTCTTCCCATCCTCAAACTATACACCTTGCTTTGGACTGCACCTTAGTAGGAATTCTTGGCAGAATGTTTAAGACAAGGAACTGAATAATTGCATGAACACAGGTACAGACAAGTGTTAATTCAGTTCAGTTTAAGCTAGTGTATTTCTCAGGCTATTGAGTGTTTGTACTGGTGCAAGGATTAGCATTTAGTTTGAAAACTTCTGGGCTTCTAGCTTTACAGTTTCTAGAATATCCAAGGTTTGTTTCAATCACTGAGAAATTTGCAATCATGCAGTTGCTTGTAGCTCACATTGTAATGTCAGCAGTGAGTGTCTTGCACAGCTTTACACAGGAAATGGCCATAAATGATCTGGACCAAATTTCCCCTTTTCCCTCAAGAGGACTTCCAGGGTCAGAGTTGAGGTCATTAACAGGATGGTGTGGGGAAACTCACACTGCAGCTATCTCTTGTGTTTGCAGCTCATGGATAAACAATGGACCTCGCTGCAAAATATTTCAGTCCATTAATCATCAAAAATACAAATATTTATAATGCAGTAAGAATGTATTAGCAGTGTACACAGTAACTGCCTGATTTGCTTCCCTTTGTGCAGTTTGTGAGCTATTTTAATACTAATACATTAGCTGTTTAATACTAGTACATGAGCTGTTCAGTACCAGCGTCAGTTCTGAGGTGTGCTCTGCTCACTCTTCTTCCATCTGTGCATGCACAGACTATCTGAGAATGTAGGGGTCATCTTCTGGCTTATAGATTTTGTTATGGTGTTCAGGAGAGCTTAATCTTTGCAAATCTACTCTTTCCTTCTGAGGCTGACAAGGCCAGGAGAAAGAGGGCACTTTCTCCAATTGCTTTGAAACTGAGCATAAAAAACTAAGTATAAAAAAAGCAATCCCCTTAAAGCAGGTTTTATACTCTGTTCCCAAATTGTGCCAATTGGTCTTCAAAAAAAGGTGCTGATCCAGAAGAACCATATTTTCAGAATAAGCTTTCTTCTTGGTGATTTTAATTTGAACAGTTAATGTTTCATTCTGCTCCATTAATGCAACTGAGTCTCAGTACAGCAATGTACTTCGCCCCCCACAACTGTATTTTGTGTCCTGCATTTACTTTTCAAAAACAGGTTCAGCATTTAGACCTGAAAAGGATGATTTTTCACAATACAGTGCAGTAATAACAAGACAGTTTCTCTTGTAGAGCTAAGACTGACATAATATCATATCTAATGGGCCACTGTCAACAATGAACAATCCATGAAAGAGCACATTCAGCGCTGTCACTTTCTAGGCAATTAGTTTCACCATTTAAATTATTACACTTCCAGTAATATTATGGCAGTGACATAGGCACATCAAGAAAAAACTGTATTCTGCCCTTTCTTCACCCATGCTAATTGCTTGCAGACCTGCAAAGCAATGGAACAAAAAAAAAAAAAAAAAAAAAAAAAAGGACAAGGCAATGGAATGGGAAAAAAAGAAGAAAGAAAAAAGAAAAAGAGAGGGGAGAAGGCAAAACAAGCCCGAGAAGTTATGAGTCCCTGATGGAAATGACTTGACTTGTCAACATTAGTTGTACACTATATTGTCAATTGTTGTCAATTTATAGATACATAAATGTTGTTTGCATTGTTTTTACCGATATTTGCTTACTTCCTAGTTTCAAAACATGAGCTAATGTTTCAAAATCTTTTTCATTCATATTTCAAACATAGAGAAATAGTTCTGCTTTCTTGCTCAATTTACTAACAGAGAGCAGTGTCTCTTCTATGCAGAGCTAAGCTTTGTATTTTGCTATGCCCAGGCACCAGTGCAGATCAGCAGGACCATACAGCTCATGATTTACTGTAGGATTTTTCCAATAAACAGCTAGATTTTTGCTCCAGCCAGTTATATGAACTGGGCAGACCAGGAATGTACTCTGGCACCATCTAGCAAAAACACAATGCAACTCAGTCTTCTTCATGAAATAACTAAACCACTAGTTCATGAAATAACTAAACTACAAGAGAATTCAAAATATTAGCACTACGTCTCTTTCTTGACACAGGTGAAAAAGTGCTTTAAGGATGATTTGTAAATATACACCCCTTTGTCAAACAGTTATTTGTGCTGTCATAGCAGAATCTTATTTCTTATATTTCAAGGAAAATGGAATAGAATATATAATCTATAGTGATGATTGATGCCTCTGCAGAAGTGGATTAAAAAGCAAAGTAATTTCTTAAGTGTAGGCTTCTGCTTTAACCTTACTTGAAATCACCAACTGAGGCAAAAAACCTCGTGTATCCTGAGAACAAGGATGTTTTTAACTGTGACTTATTTACTGGCCGTAGAGAAACATCCTGGTTTTCAGTGTCTCCATATGTGCAATAAAAAAAAATAAATTACAGGATTGCAGAGAAAATAAATTATTGCACACTTACTGGCTGTTCTTAAAGCATGACCAAAGCTGAAGCAACTATTTTCCTTCCTATCAATACTATAATAAGGCAGTTTTCAGACAGAAGCTTAAACTTTCAAAGAGAAATGAAGAACCAATGCCTGGAGACAAGAAAAGAAAAGAAAACATGCTATTGTATTAATGAGAGCAGCTCTGCTCTTTTTTATTTTACCTTGGGTAAGAAGGTGAGCTCCTCAGATTGTATAAATTACATTACTTCCAGCTTCCTTCAAATGGTGCCCTTTCACACTGACTGAAATACTGACCTGTGTTCTCTAGCAGCTCTGAACTTGTAAATCCCTTTGCTTGAAGAAGTGTTATGGAAACCTTGCCTTCAAAACATTTATTTTTTGAAAAACCGAGGCACTTAAAGTTTTTTTCATTAAATGACAAATAATTGCTAACTTTTCTAAGTAGCATTTAGAAACACAGAATCACAGAATAAACTGAGCTGGAAGGGATCCACAAGGATCAAGCCCAGCACAGCACCATCCCCAAGAGTCACACCATGTGCCTGAGATCACTGTCCAAACGCTTCTTGAGCTCTCTCAGGCTTGGTGCTGTGACCACTTCCCTGTTCTAGTGCCCAAACACCCTCTGGGTGAAGAACTTTTTTCTAATATCCAACCTAAAACTCCCCTGACACAACTTCAGGCCATAATACAATTAGCCTGACTTTATAAATCCTGTGGTCTGAGTTCATGTTTTCATTTTCTTCTCATCAAATGACTTGTTATATAACTACTTTCTTTTCTGTCATCTCACCTATGCAATCATGCTTGCAATTTCTGATAAGGTGTTTGGGATGGTTTATAAAATTTCCTTAGTAATCTGGTAATTTTTGCAGTCATTTTTAAGTGTCTGTAAAATTGGGTGGATCAAGGAAAAATTATAAACAAGTGGTTTGAATAAAAAAAATGTTAAAACTGTTATTTCATACATAATTCAGTAAATAAATGGCCCTGGTTTTCATAAGCACAATGTTTATTTTTTAAGTGGACTTTTTCTTGCTTTTCTCCTTTTACCTGAAAGAAGGAATTTCTTTAAATCTCTGCTTAAGACTCATACTATCCTCTCTTTTCCCAACAATTCTTGTTTCTTTTCATCATATCTTCTCTAAAAAAGCTAACTTTTGGAATATCTACTCTGAAACCTGAATGCAATTAAATTCTCTCCAATACTTTACTAATTAATTAATATACCATTATATAATATCTGTGAAATACTGGCAGAAGAGATCACATTTCTGATTTTCCCACCTCTCCAAAGACACACAGGCAGTTTCCATGTCTGAGGGATTTTCTTTTTCTGGCTTCTCTTAATCCCTCTAGTATTCAGGCTAAATGTTCCCATCTGCAGGGTGTAACCTCAAAATACAGAGCCCTCAGTTGTTTTCTGGGCCAACACATAACTCGATAGAGACATGTACAACACACCAGGTTGTCAGTGAAGAATCCACATCTATACTTTGCCTCCCATGGCAAGCACAGGCACAGAAGTCCCTGGTGGCCTCAGCAGGGCTCCTTTCCTCACCAGCACCAGGTTCCTCCCATGGGTGGAATGTCCCCACAGTCAATGTGGAATATCCCTGCCTCCCCAGGGACTCTGAGCCCAAGCACACCTAATGAAATTCTCATTCCAAGTCACATTGGGGAGCCGTGTGGACACCACAGAACACGACCACACTAATAAACCACAGCAGGAGGGGACCACTATAACCCACAGGACAGGTCTGTGCTCCTGCCACCATTGCAAAGACTGATGGGAGGACTTGATCTAGAGCCTCATGGAGATCCACAGTGTCAGTCAAGTATAGGCACGCTGTTTTACTCAAGTTTATTTTTAAGAGTTTAAATGTTTGGAAACATTTTTACATCTGATTGCATGTGTTATTTAGCCACCTGCATTGGCTGTTCCATACATAAAGACAAATTTCTGTTGGCTTCTTGACATGAGTTTAAAATATGTTTGTGAACACAGCAATGTGGGAAACTATTTGAAAGTGGGCCTTCTTCCATTCTGCTGGAGCAATCCCTATGACTTCAGGGTAAACCAAATGGAAAACATTTTATTTAGGATCTGGCAAGTGTCCACACCAATTTTTCACAAAATCATGATATGCTTATGACGAGAAGGTTGACATATATGAAACCTCTGTGCAGCAAAATGTCATACTAGCAATAAAGCAATTGGACTATGGTTTAGCCTATTTTTTTTTTTTTTTTTTTTTTTTTTTTTTTTTTTTTTTTTTTTTTTTTTTTTTTTTTTTTTTGTTCTGTGCCAAATTCCCCCATAGGATGAACTGCAGAGAAATTGTCTCTGGAAAAACAGACTGATTATTCCTGGTTTCATTAACAAGCTGTCAGCATCTTCCTCTAAAAGACCCACACACACAAATAATGGTGTTCTTATATGTAGATTTTTCTCTATCACCTTAAAACTATCCTATCTCACTGCAGCTGTGTCCTTTCCAAGCTGTCAGATTCGCATATTAACTGATATTTCATCAATTTGGCCTGAGCTGCATTTGTAACTGAGTCCCAAGGGGTAAAGCTAATGCATTAAACAGAACATTAGCCTCCTGGAAGTCATATTTCCTTCAGAGGCAAAGAAGCCTTCCTCAGCTGAGCTGTACAAACCAGAAGCACCAAGATGGCGTGGAGAAACTCATATTGTTCCTCGTGAATTTTTCATGAGGGTTTCTGCCCATGCATCTCTAACATCCATCACTGAGTTTTACTTATCCTCATCCTCATAGTAAAGATGGGAAAGGTAAAAATTACCTGGGCTCCACATTTTTGGAAATATTTGATACAGAATTGAGAATAATAGGGAGTATTTGGAGCTGGAAATAGGAATCAGGTTGGATGGATGTTTGCTTGCTAGTCCATAGCCCAATGTCTACAGAATCATGCAGTGCCAGGGGTAGTTAGTTTGTAGCTGTACAGATGGTCATGGATGATAAAATTTGCCTCAGGCAGGAGAGCTGTTCTTGCTTATTCCACTGAAATGCAGCCTTAGATATTTGTAGCTAAATTGCTCTGATTTTTTATTGTAAACTCCTCAAGTTAAAAGGGTAAAGCTCAATTTATGAACAAGATATCAGAAGGCAAAGTTTAAAATGCAAGCATCCCTTAACCTAGCTTAAATACAAATTTCAGAAACAATTTCATTTGAAATACATTTAACTTGCAAGCTTACCAATCACATCATTTCCCATACAGTTCAAATCAAGACTCGGCAGAACTTTCTCATTAATGCATCAAATAATGCAGATGTCCTTTTCTTGCCCCCTTTGAAGTGACATATGCTTCAATTTATTTTTAATCTTCTTAGTGATGTTGTAAGTAAAGCTTCCCTGTGTGACATATGAAGTTACTATTTTTTTCATTGCTATGAATCTGGAGAACGCAGGCAGTAGTGGCTAAATGCAGATTAAATCAGGCTGTTTAACCTAAACACCAAGGAATGAAAGCCAGCATTTAATTGTGAGGACATACACAAAGGCAAATGCAATGAATTTGCCCCTTGCACTAAGAGAGAGAATACACTGAACACTTAAAACCCCACATCTGCACTTCTCTTTTACAAGGCACATTTCCACTGCCAGATGAAGTTTTTTGGCTGTAGCTGTGTGGAACAACAGTGTCATCCAGTGGTAATTTGGCTAACCACACGCTGCTCTTCCCTCCAGGCTGTCCAAAGTCGGCATCCCAAGCTTGCTGCATTGCTTGGGATAACAGCCTGGAAATGAGCCGGCACGGGCAGCCCTCTGCCTACACCTTTGGGGAATATTTCTTGTGACAGAACTGCTCTCTGCACCCTCAGTGCTGGGTAAGGATTGGGTTTCATGAGGAGCCTGCCTTTTGGGGACAGTACAGAACAAGCAGCTGCTGTGACCGTGTATGTTTTTAGAATCTAACTCTGAGATCCCTTTAAGAAGACCAGACAGCCAAAGGAGGGCCAGATAAGGAGACATTTGGATACTGTCCCTTGGCTTCTGGCATTCACCGGCCAGGAGCTCCCCAAACCAGAGGCAGCACCTCTGTGCCCTGAGCCTGACATGTAATTTGTCCAGTTGCTCAGTAAATGTTTGATCCTTCCATGTGTAAGGTTATGTGTACTTTGCAGGGAAAACAATATCTGTTGACTACTTTGATTCCACCAACAGTCTTTTTTATTCTTTCACTGGCAGAGCAAATGAATAATCTATTCTGATATATTTTTTCCAGGCCACCATAGAGATCTTCCTTCATCCCCCTTTCCAGCTGCCAGACTTGTATTTGATCACAACAGCCACTCCACATCTTTGAGCTTCTTTGACCTTCTCTGTGCTTCTACAAGCTCTAAAATTTCATTTTTGAGACAGAGAGACATGTCTGAATATTCAAGAGTAAAGATGGCATTTTTGGCAAAGCTGAAACTTTCATTCTCAATAAAAGAAAGTCAAAATCACCAATATATTTTTCTTTCATTTAAATAACATAAAGATCTTCACTGGTATTAAAATAAATTGATTTGGCTTTATTGTTTTCATGCATTTTCCTCTGACCTAAGGATTAAATATTAATATCATCCTCTATATAACATATCTAGAGTATTTAATATTTTATACTGTGATTTCCCATGGTCTAAATGAAATCCTATAATATTACTGAACTGAAACTTTCTGACATTCTCAAAATAAAATGCAATAAGTGCTCTGATGTTTCCAAACTGAGGGAAATAATTAAAAATAAAAGATTCAGTCTGTCATAAAATTTAAAATTTCTATTTTAGGTTGGCATGAGATGTTTAAAAGAAAATATCATGGGAAAACAGTTCTATCTTCTCAAGTTTAGCTGCAAGAGTTCTCCAGATGGGAAATGATGCAGCTTCTCATGGGGATATAATGCTTTCCGTATATTTTGTTAAAGAAGTGCACATGATCACTTTGGAAAAGATATATTAAACTTAAGATTTATGCTTTGTTTGCAAGAAAAAGATGATGCTAGGGAAAAATAAAACCTATAGTATATCTTAGAAGAGGCTATCTTTACGACTAAGGAGTCTTTTTTTCTTTTTTGTCAGATTCTAGTTTTTTTCAAAGTTTAATTTTCCTTCTCTTGAACAATATATTTAAAAGCAATTGAACAGTCTCGGAGTCCAAGACCCCTCTGCCTCCTTTTGTCCATACAGACACATTATTTTACTGCAGGAGCGCACTGGAGATAAGGAATTTTATAAAAGAACATAAGTGATTTAGGCACAATTAGATATGTGCTCTTAAACCTGCTAGGTGCATTTAAAAGTCTCCCTAGACAGGTTATGACCATTTATATCCTCATTTATATGGCCTGCCAGGGCTACTTCTTTAAATTAGTTTGAAGCAGGCCAGATAAACCCAGAAGGAAGTCAGTTGTCTTTTCTTTTGGCATATAGATAGCCATTGCTCTGCTTTCAAGGCTAACAACAAACAAGATGAGCATAGAGATAAAGAGGACAAAGACTAAGCCATCTTCTTCCTGAAGAGTTCACCATGCAATCAGCAAAATGTCAAGATGAATTGGATGAAATAGTAAACTCCAATAGGAACAATACATCTTTTGAAAAGAAAGGCTGCCAGATAGCCTGAAAATGTTCCTTGGCTAGAACACCTATTCCCCAGCAAAGCTCATGAAATCATCACACTAAGCAATCACAGATAAAATGACGGTGTAATTATGAAGGTTTAAGCAATAATACTTGAACTTGGCAAAAAAGCAAGATAAAAGCTCTCTGTTCATTAGGGGTTATTAGGCTTCAGTTTGTGCTGAAAATCTGTGATATTTTAAGGAGCCTGGGAGCATAACTCAGCTTCAAGAGTAGTTTCTGAAAGAGCCCCAATTAAAGAAGAGGAAAGTAAGCATGATAGCACCCCTGCCAGTGTGAATGGAACAGGGTGCTGGGGAGGTATTATAATGTTCCTCAAAAGGTAGTATTGCTGAGAGTTTTGGGCAACATGTGTTGAGAATCTGGAGGAAGAAGGCAGGTTTTATATGAAAGTGACCTTCAGAAATCATAAGCAGAATATGATCACTGACCTCTGCCCACAGCAGGAAGAGAAAGCTGTATGTTCCTGGGGGGAGAATGGGGTCACATCTACAGATGCAGATGCAGATGCAGCCCATATGTATTTTTTTTCTGATTTTAATGAAACTATGTAACACTGATGCCTTTTTTTCATTTAACAGACTGGTGTTTTTTGTGGGTTTTTTTTGTTTTTCTTGTTGTTACTGGTCTTGATTTTTTGTTTCTTTATGTTTTTGGCAGGGCTTGCATAGGTGTGTATAGCTGCAGCTGTCACATGGCAGACTACATATATACACATATGTCCAGGTTTCATCTAAAATAAGCTTTTTATCTTCCAAGGAGAAAGAAGTAGAAGAAGGACAGTAAAGTCTTTAGCTATCTGAACATCTGAACAGTAGTGCACAGAAAATTCCTACTGTGGGATGGGGAGATAAAAAATAAGTTCATTCACAGCAAGTGAGAGGCTGAAACAGACAAAGACCAACTTCAGCTGCAAAATACTGAAAAAATATTGGCAGTATATATACATAACAGAGGCACATAGAGGGCTAAACCAAACATCTGAGGCATTGAAATGAGTTTAACCTCCTGCTCCCAATGCAAAGCTCCTGTAACCACGACGTTGACTGGAAACCAGTCCTTCACAACCAAACCACGGCTTGCCCAGGCTGCAGACTGTTGGGTGGAGATCCCCTAATTCTGCTGGGCTTACAAAACCTGAGGAGACACCTTCACTGACTCTGAGGGGTAACAGATGTATCCCTTCCTCACCTCTCCACACTGCTCCAGTTTAATAAGACCATGCTTTGGAGAACAGCAGAGGCGGCTGAGTGATAGCACTTCATTCCCATCCTGCAGCAAGTGAAATACTCCAGACCCCCACAATTGCAGCTGTAATTCCATTGAGGTTTTCTGGTGACATTAGCCAACTCCTCAAGTCTTTCTCTTGATGGAATTAGAGGCCTTCTATGGTCTGTGGGATAGACATCATGTCATTAGCATCAGCACTGGTTCTGCCTGAGAAGCTGAAGCACTGAAAAGCAGCTTCTGAAAGTAAGAGCCATTTGAAATATTGCTTTAATGGGAAGACAAAGAGCTCATATAGTTCAATGTAGCTTTCAAGATAACAATAGCTAAAAGATATAACAATATACAGAGAAACTCAATTTGCTGTTTGCATTATATGTTTTAGCATGGTACCTCCTTGTTTTTCACCTTGCTTGCACCAATATAAACTAAAATAGCATAATTGAGGGTAGTGGGATCACATTGCATAAACCCACCTGATGTGAAGTCATGATCAAGCTTTAAGTACAAATATATTACTAATTCTAGGACTGCAACCACACAATGATGCAAATCCTCATTACCTAAGGGGCACTTTTGTGCCTGGAGCTCTGTTTGCACAGGGCTTCACCTTCTATAGAAGGCTGCCTAACTGGTTTCTGCACTTTGTCATCTAAGTGGCCTAAAAATATGCTGACAATAAAAGCTTTTTTTGACAGCTGTGTAGAGGCCTCTAGTGGGGAGATAAACAGAGAGTGGAGGTCATTCATCCTGGTCCCTCCCCCACCCATCCTAACTCTCCACCCAAGTTAGCAGAGCCAAAAATGTGTCCACCGCAGAAGCTTTCTCTTATTTTTGAAAGTTTATCTCCCCCAGAACTGGATTACCACTGGCTAATCCCTTTAACCACAGGCACACAATGCAGGAAATGGATAACTTGCTTAGAAACCTGCTGAGAGTGTGCACGTTTGAGACATGTCCACAGCCTTTGGCTGCTCAGCATCGTGGCTCAGAGCAGACACTGCCCGCTGCTCTTCGCTGGCTCCTGCCCTGCTGAAGAGCCTGGCACACCCTTCCTCTTCTCATCACCTAGGGGGTTTTACTGAGCTGCTCTGCACTACCCTCCACATTAAGCTGGAGCTCTGCTATTCCACCTCCTGCTTCCTCGGAATGTGTTTTATATTTTAGCTGGGGAGCTGTAGTAAAGATTCTAAATGAGTGGTTTCTGCTCATTACACAAGCTTGCTGCCCTATTAAACAGATAGATGTTGTGCTTCTCATCCTGCTAGAGTGTTCTGCAGCAGTTCGTGTACCAAGTCCCACTTGGTACACTGCTTTTTATTTACATTTCAAAACACCTGTCTAGAGATGTGCATGCAGCACAAAAATTAAAATTACAGCCTAGTGCTGGAAATATGCTAAATATTTCTGCCTGGTTGACACTGCACTAGAAAGTGGGAGAGGGAAGACAGAAAAAAAAGCATTATTATTTCGTTCAGAGAGTACATGAAGAATCAAAGCTTTTTTTGATCAGTGTTGTGAAGCTCAAAGGTTATGGTACAGGAGTGATAACACATCTTGGTTGATGAGTCAGCACTGAGCCAGGAGGCAGTGACATTGTTTTTTACTCTCTGAGCATTGCTGGTATTTATTCCACATTTAGACAGTATCTAGGGTATTGATTAAGTATAGATAGCAACACTGGTTATAGTCTAATCATGTAACTGGAAGGCAGCTTCTAAACATATAATTACTTATAAAAAAAATTAGCCCATGCTCTGCACTGAATTATCATACAAAAAAGAATATTATTAATATTCTGCACTAACACACTGGGGAAGATAATGACAGTACAGATATTCCAAGTGCCACATTAAAGACTAATCCAATCCTACACTATGATTGAGGGTATGAAGTTAGAGCAGTCAAACACAGTCTTACCCACCTGATAACCTTCAGTGGTCATACACTCTTGGTGGAAGGGACATTTTACTCTTTCAGCATAAGCAAACCTCAAATTTACAGATACTTACAAAATGGTCATTGCATTTGCCTGCAGACTCCTTGCAGTATCAGTTTCTAATCAGAGTATGTATTTTCACTATGTATAATGTCTAGAAATTCATTCTGAGTTACCTATGGTTAGAAAGTTTATAGCTGGTTCAAAGAGAAACAATCATAAAATGAAATAAGGCCCTGTCTAAATAAAACATGGATAATGAAGAGCAAAAGCATCATTTCTTTTTGTCATTTTAATATGACCGGCACTGGCATAACCAAATAAGAAGAGTTGTTAGCTTCATAGATTCCTACTGCATTGAGAACAGAAGTGACAATATGCCAGGATGCTGCATGTGCATCACTTCTGTCTCCTAGGCATAGCAGGGAAGCAATTTATCACTATAGTGCACCCAACATGTTCCCATATATCAGACGGTCCCTTCATCATATGTTTGCGCCTCCATTTCAACAGCAGGTACAAAATGTCATGCTTGTATTTACTACTTCTGGGTTCTGCTGATGCAGCTCCTCAAAAGCATTTGTACTACAAAAGCCCATTGTTCACCAGAGAAGACATGAAAAAATCTCACAGACTGTGCCAAGGTAGGTGTCTACATTGGATTGGCTGCTGTTGGCAGAAATAGGTAAACTGTTTTGGAAGTGGTTCAGATGCTCAGGTGAAATCTAGACTACAACCAGCACATGAATTTCACCTGCTGTCAGGAGATTTCCAAAGAGACAGCTGGCAAGTGAGGGAGTCTATCAGCCTGTGGAGGCTCAGATGTAATGCTGCCTTTTTTCATGCTTCAGCCACAGGAGCCTGGGGATGGGCTTCATCTTTGGAAGGGCAACTACCTGTAACACTGAACTTGTTTCAGTCCTGTCAAACTGAAAAGCGTTTTCCATACACCAAAGATATGTTGTTTTATTTATGATTTAGTGACAATTTACAGCAATGAAAGTGCAAAATCAGCAGTAATCTCACTGGAGCAGGAAACATATCTTCATTTGTTAAGATAGTTAAGACTTCAAATATTGTTAATTTCTTTAAATAATTCTTAAATGAGAAAAATGAATCTACACAAGACATTTGCTTCCACTCTTTGGAATGGGGCTGGCTCTCAATGCTGCAGTGACTAAGTGCTCAGATATCTCTGGTGACAGAAACTGTGTAGATTTTTCAACTAATCATGTACAGAGAAACTTTGCAGCTTTTAGTTCTAGTTTCCTTCCATTTTCTATAAAATTCAAAGGTCCTTTCATTAATTGAAAGACCTGATGGTAATGTAAGATTTATAAACCTGGATTTTAAATTAGGTAATTTATATTACTTGGGATAATCCAAAGCACATTCTTAGTTTGACCAACAGATGCTTTGTATCCCAAAATGCTGAATTCAGATATTTTTCATGTACCTCTTGGGAAAGCAGAAACTGCTACCCCCGAATAGGTCTGAGCTACATCTGTGTGCTGAGCTGCTGTTAAATTCTTAGCACAGTCCTGAGAACGTTAAATGGAGTAATAGAAAATTATTTTCTTTCCAGGAGGAGAGCAGATGACTCAAGAAGCTGTAGAGACCCCTCCTCTGGCTGTTACCAGACACCGTTTGCCACTCCAAGAAACAGTATTCGATATTTTCAAACTTTAGCTTTGAGGCTTTGCAAAGGTTCCTAAACTGTAACTGTTTGAACTGTACAAGCTATAGATAGATCTTTCAACCACTGCAATGCCCAGATGAAGTCTCTGCCTCACTTTCTCCAGCAATTCTGTCCATTGTGTCCAAGCTAGGCTGGATCAGCTCAGAAATCACAAATCTTCTTGTGCAGAGTTTGTCCCAAAGAAAAGTTTGTCCTGCTTATCAAAACACAAAAAATTTTCCTAGTTTGAATAAAAATCTTAGTCTTGTATTACCCTCTAAGGGCAATTAAAATGTTGCTAATTTTTTATGCATTGAACCAAAACATTGTGGCATCTCATGCTTACCTTCAATAGACAAGAAGAAAGGAAGCAAAACCTTCGTTGCAAGCATTTAGTACAAGGAATTCATAATTTTAAATTCATGAATTGCAAATAAACAGGCCTGTAATAGGTGATGAACCTGAACATAAGATCCAAGCAGTTTTTATATCCATTATATATTCACCCTAACAAATCAAAATTATTTAAAATTACTTCAGTGGCAAAAAAAGAACTTGTTTACTGTAGAGGGGAAAATACTACTGCTTAAAGAACAGTATTTGTCTCACAGTAATAGGTGAAATTTATCCATTTCACTCACTTTGGCCATCAGGGTTTTTTTTTTTTTTTTGTAATGGAGCAATGGAAAATGTACAGTTGGGAAAATACCCTTTTTTTAAAAAATTTGAATCTACACTGAACATCTGATATAATGCAGATGAGAATGCATTGAGAGAGCATGCTTGTGAGGCACTGGATGAAGTCAGCCTGGCCAAGAATTTATTAAACTGAGAAAAGTAAAAGGTTATACAAATGAGTGCAATAGCAGAAAGGTGACAAGGTGCACTTTTTCTATCCAGAATTCACATTCAGCAGAGAGTACCAGTGTCTGTGTGATTAGTTGTGTACTGACAGATCTAATGTGTGTTTTGATGAATCTGTAACAAAACAACATGTTACTCCAGCAATTTGTTTCTCAAAATATGTAAACTTCCTTGGGGCTAAAGTGTGGTACAATTTCCAGAGCCATGCAAGGGAACAATAGGATTCAGACACTCCATAAAAAAATTATACTGTGAGTGACTCAGCTTGCCTTGTAGCCTGCTGCTGGGGCATTGGAACATTATCCAGCCTTTTGCATGGGTTTCACAGAAAACCCACAGCTTGGCCTTGAAAGAATAAATCTTCATTCTTATATGATGCCTGAATTGTCAGCATTAACATACCAATGGTTACTCTTGGAAGTTTCATGGTGTTGCTGACCAATACAATGGCCAAGCATATGTAAAGTGGAAATTCTGAATATTGCAGCAGAATATTTATAATTTAAGTTTTTCAAGGCAAAATTCAGCATTACTATTGGTTTCAGAGTGGTGGCACAGTCTGTCTTGGGGCTGTGGGAATGAAATGAAAAACGGGAAAGGAAGGTTTAAGGGGGAAAAATTTTCAATGAAGGGAGCTTAAGAAAGAGGGTATTGGCAGAAAAAACTGTGGCAGAAAGTAAAAGCAGCAGAAGGCTGCAGGTGAAGATGCTTTCCTTTCCTGATGCTTCAGAGGTGGGAACAGAGGCAGCAACTCCACGTGGGTGGGAGCAGTGCATGCCAAGCAGTGGCTGTCCCGTGCCCTCTGCGGAGGCTGGAGCTGGGGAGTGGACGAGGTGGGATATTCTGGCTCAGGGCAGCTGCTCTGACCCCGCCTTGAGCAGTTTGCAGGTGCCCTGCCTCGCGTTCCGGCTCTCTCGGACAGCCGGAGCTCCGCGGGCCCGGCAGCGCCCTCGCCGCTCCTGGGGCAGCGCTGGCAGCGGCGCCCGGCGATGGAGCACGGCGCCAGCGGCCCTTGGGAGCTTTTCAGCCACAAAGCTCACATCCTGCGCTCCCCACGCCTGCTCTGCACGCCGGCCTGCCAGGCTGGGCAGCGTGGCAGGGCACAGGCTGCGGCCCCGACGGAGCCTTAAACCCCGGTGCCCGGCAGAGCCCATTTCCCACTGCACCACTGCGGCCAGCACAGCCGCGCAGCCTGCCTGCACAGGCACACACACACACAGGGGCAAAACAGACACACAGACACACACACACACAGGGGCAAAACAGACACACACACACAGACATAGACACACACACACAGACACACACACAGACATAGACACACACACAGACAGACACACACACACATAGACACACAGTCACATACAGACAGACACAGACACAGACATACACACACACAGAGACATAGACACACACTCGCAAACACACACACACAGACAAACACACACACACAGACACACACAGACACACAGACACACAGACATAGACACACACACAGACACACACTCACATACAGACAAACACACAGACACACACAGACACACACACAGACACACACACACACACACAGATACATACACAGACACACATGCATGCACAGACACACACACACACTCTCATTCATAGACACACACACAGACACGCACTCACACAGACACAGATTCACACACACACACACGAGTGCCCCTCTGAGAAGGTTACAGTAACCAGCAGTTATAATTTTACTTAATCCTTTATGACGTTTTTAATTAAAAAGGCTTTAGTGCTTTTCTAGCGTGACATTTGATTGCACTCTAGATAATGTACCCTAGCCGATTCTGGCAGCAGTAAAGCACTCAGAAAATATATGAAATATTTTTATAAGGAATTCTGTCAGATCTGTCTTCAATGGGAAACACAATGATTTCAAACCATGCGTATTCTTTTCAACAAAACAACAATATATGCCAGAGCAAAATAACTGAAGAAAATCACCCTGTCCAAATTACTGTCCATTGTAAACTGTTTTCATTCTTGCTGCTTAGATTTGCATTTTTTTCATATAAGAATTAATTGAAATTTGTTGCACCATTTTGAAGTACTGACTGAAATTAAACCTACTACAAGCTGTTTCTAGCTGGTCTGAAAAAAACCTGGTCTGATTCTCTTGTCATCTGTACCATTTTAATTTACTTGACTTAATCCTTATTTTCATCTAAAGCAGAATCATAGATCCTCATTCCTCAGAAACTCAGAATTATGCTGTATTTTTACTTTTATCACTATTATATATAACCCTTTGATTTATTCGCATGTATTCCTTTATCCATTTTGGTCAGCAATAATCACACTTTGCTTAAACATGGTACCTTGTTAATCTCTGACATTGAACTGTAATGCTATGCTCTTTCCTGGATTTATGCAAATCTGAAAGCAGAAATGCTGCTACTAAGGACTTCACATACTTTGATGACAGGGATGCATTTACAAGATCAAAGACCAAAATTCTAGTCCCACTGTAGTCATCTGAAGGTAGCCATTGACAAAAAGAGCTCCCAGATTTTTTTTCTCAAAATAATCGATCTCTTAGATAATTATTTGGCTTGCTATTTTGGTGGGGTTTTTTTCCAATTAAATAATTTTTTTTGACATTTCAAATTGTTTCTACCCAAATTGAAGGAAAAAATATTTTTTATTAATTCTGAGGGGGAAAAAAAACCCCTGTATAGAGCAAAGTTTCCTTTTCAAATATTTCTTTTTTCAAAAATCATCCAGAAAATAAAAATTCAGTGGAATAATTCTGAAGAAAGCTTCAGTCATGGGAGACAATTAGTCATTTCATGACAAATTTGTCTATGGGTCCATCACAGCAGTATATAAATGCTTTCCAAAGGGAGTTCTCTTCATAGCATCCTTATGACATTAATAGTCATTCCCCTTCTTTGCTATGGATGATAAAAAATGCACATCAAAACCTCCTCCTCATTTGTTAAATCCTGATTTTAAATGCCAAGCCCTACATTTTTCAAATGGTGTAGTTAAAATGTTCTGTATTTATGGCAGAGCGTTTCCTTTACCCCCAGTACAATTTCCACTGGCTTGGACTCTCCCTGAAAGCTCAGCACTGCTGCTGGGAGGAGCGCGCACACACACACACACACACACGAGTTATCACCTGTGTAAAAAAAGTGACCTGTGCCACTTGCTCAGGGACAGGGAGTGACCTGACCTTGCAAGGGCACTGGTGCTCGACTGGATCTGCCCCAGCCTTGGCCCATCTGTCTGTGCAAAGGGAAGGATGGAGGGGACTGGCAGGGGACAAGGAGCATGTGTTGCAGGAAGGAGGTGGCTCCTCAGGGGACAGCTCTGGGGACTGTGTGTTATCTAGGCAGATTGCTCTGAATTTGATATATACTTGAAAAAATCAGTCCCACACTGAATCTGCTATTAGCCTGTTTCCTTAGAGGGGCTGGTGAGGAGATTGTTATGTCTCCACCGAGGATGGCAAAGGGTTTCACAGTCAGAGGACACACTAATCAGTGACCCATCCGACCTTCCTGCGGCTGCAAGACCTTCACTACTTTCCATTTCTATGGTGACATGAAGAGCCTTTTTAACTAGGCATTGCTAAAACCCCCATCTTCAGCCATTTCCTGAATCCCATCCACCTCCTGTAGTATGAAGAGGAGATTGAGAAGAAAACATTTTGTCAGACTGAATCTGGTGAATCCTCTCTCATTCACCAGCCCATGAGCCTCAGACAGGGTGGTCTGCAGTTTAGTTGCATATAGAGAGGGGTCCCTGTTGTGCACATTCAAGTGCATAGCTCCTTGCTTTTGGGTCATCCCAAAACTTTTTGATCCTTAGGCTAATATCACAGAGCTCTTCTTCTCAGTTAGCTGGGAGAGGTGATGGAAGTAGCCCTGTGCCACAGTGCCTGGTTCCCAGGGCTGGATGTGGGTGATGAGGCAGCAGGGAGGGCTCTGCTCAGCTCTGCCAGACCATGGTCACCAACAGGAGAGTCAGGTTTCTTTAACAACCCTGCTGTCACTGCAGTGCAGAGGCTTATGACTTGCTCAGATGCTGGTAGGCTTTGGGTTGGGATTTTTGTGAGTGCTGCCCCCATGTTTCTGATACATAGTCAGGAGTGGCTCATAACCCGCATTTCTGCTGCAGTGCAAACCATGGAGATGAGCATCCTTCAACAAAATGGTGGCTGAAACTTTCCAAAATGGGTGAAGCTGCTTGTCTTTTCCTACGTGCCATACTGGGAAGTCAGTGCACTGGTTTTGCAAAGTTTCTCCTGAATGTTTGGATAACGCTTTTCCAAAAAGCATTAACTCTGGGACAAATACGATGCAATATTTCAACTCAGAAAAACTGGCAAAATTATGAGAAACTAAAAAGGGTGTCTTGAAAGAACACATTTCCAACAACATTCACCATGAATACCACTATTTATGTGGTTTAGAAAAGGCATGGATTTACACAGTACCTGTAATTTTTGAGGCACTACAACTAATTTTTCAGCAGTAAATCTTTCCCTTGCTTTGAAATCAAAACTTAATAAAACCTTACCTATGGACCTTTCATGTTGTGTCTACAATGAAAAAGAACTGGCTGGACATCCAGGCTCAGAGTGGTGGTGCATCAAGTTACTTCCAGTTGGTAGCCAGTCACTAGTGATGTTCCTCAGAGCTCAGTTTTGGGGATAGTCCTGTTTAAAATCTTTGTCAATGACCTGACAAGGGGATCAAGGACACAGTCAGTTAGCAGATGACACCAAGTTGTGCAGGAGTGCTGGAAAGTTGATCTGCTGGAGAGCTGGAAAGCTGCACAGTGGTGATGGGCCAAGGCCAATGATAAGAAATTCAACAGGGCCAAGTGCTGGGTCCTGCCCTTGGATCACAACAACTGCAGGCTTGGGGCAGGAAAGCTGGCTGGTGGAAAAGGATCTGGGGAGGCTGAGAACAAGCTGAACACAGGCCAGCATGTGCTCAGATGACCAAGAAGGCCAATGGCATCCTAGATTGTATCAGAAACAGTGTGGCCAGCAGGACCAGGGCAATGTACTCAGCACTGATGCGACTGCACCTCGAGTCCTGTGAGTGAGTCCAGAGAAGGACAACAGAGCTGGTGAAGGGCCTGGAGAGTAAGTCATATGAGGCACAGCTGAGGAAGCAGGCGGTGTTTAGCCTGGACTAAAAGGAGGTTCAGGGATAACCTTATTGCTCTCTACAACTACCTGAAAGGAGGTTGTAGCCAGGCAAGGGTTGGCCTTTTCTAACAGTTAACAAGTGATAGACAAGAGGAAATGGCTTCAAGTTGTGCCAGGAAAGCTTTAGATCAGATATTAGGAAAAAGTTCTTCACAGAAAGGGGTTTTTCCAGCATTGGAGCATGCCATGAAAGTGGTTGTGTCACCACCCCTGGAGGTATTTAAATGTTTAATTAGATGTGACACTTGGGGACATGGTCTAGTGGTGGACTTGTATGTTTTAGAATAAAGGTTGGACTTAGAATTTTTTCCAACCTAACTGATGCTATGATATTTAACACCAGTAATTCATATTACTCCTACCATTATCTGTGGCCTGAGAGATATCAGGAGAAAGATGGGGATGAATTACAATTTTAGAACAAATTTTCTATGGGGTGCAGTCCCCTTTTTCTTAATAGCCCAATTTGGCTCAAAGAATTCTTCAAGGCATGCTTTAAAAGCAGCAGCTTCTCAACTACATATGTCAGGTGGCAGCCAATAATGAAATTTTATAACTAGTTGAAAAGTAAGATCTACAATGGAAAAAACTGACACACCCTTAATTATTGCATCCTGAATGAACCCAGTACAATAAAGGAAATTGATAAAACTCGGGAGACACAAAAGTCACGTCTGTAACAGCAAGACAGACCAATGCTGTGTGTGATATGCAGCAGAGTTCTGGAGATTTTGATTTTTTTAATCAGAATGCCTGGCTTGTAGCCTCAGCAGCATGCCTTCTGCATGGCTGCATGGAAAACCAGTCCAGGATGTCCTTGAACAAAAAAATAACATTGTTAAATATCCCAGTTATCTTATGCTAGTTGTAACAATCAAAGCCCCTGAACCCCAGGTCCCTGAAACATAAAATCTTGCACTCTTTGGTGCACTCTTTACAGCATGGTCTGTTTTTCTGTGAGGGGAAGAAGCTGCAGTTCAGACACAGAGCAAATGGGGCATAGGGGAAATAGGACAACAACATTATTTAGGTACTTGAGTTCTGCTGTTTTTTGGAGTGTTAAGTTTCCTTATTATCAATGAGGATCTGGGTTTGGGTCATTTGCACACAGCCACACAAGGAAGAAGTGACAGAAGAACAAACCTTGCTTCAGCAGCACCGTTGTAAAGATACAGTATTGTGTTTAAATTCTGTGCAACTGTGGGTCTTTTTAATCACTTTATTTAATATTCTACATTTGCCTTTGTCTTAGAGGAATGGTATAAAATACTTGTAATAGCCACGTCTTTATGCCATTTGGCAGTTTATACAGTTTAGCCAGTGCTGATTATATAAAGCAATCAAGAAGTAGGGAAAAAAACCCAAAACAAACAAACAACAAAAACAAAAAAAAGCCATCCCACAAAAAGAAGGAGAAAAAAAAAAAAAAAAAAAAAAAACCAACAAAAAAAAAAACCTGTGTTGATTATAAAAAGAAATAAAGAATTAGGGAAAAAATACAAAAAACAAAACCAAAACAACCAAAAAACCAACACCTACCAAAAGCATCAAAATGGGCTTTAAAATTTCTTGGGGTTTCTCCATCTAAACACAACCCCATGCACGTTGAGCCAGCCCTGCTCTCCTCCCGGCTCTTGGTGGTTTCTGTGTTTGCATCCCGGTGCAGCCCGGATCCCGAGCTGCCACGTTTGGAGCTGTCGCTCCCTCTGGTGGCTCTGTGCTCTCCACACACCAGAAAATGGCTGCTTCACAAACACTGCAGAGGAGACAACACTAATCTGATGTGATGCAGATTCCCCTGCGTGCACAAGCGTGCTTGGTACACTGGATTAAAGAAGGAGATAAGGAAAAGGGACTTAAAGAGAAGGAGCTGGCACCCCAGCTGGTTTAGGCCCACAAATGGAGTGAGATGGGTGGGTTGCGGCCCACCAGCTCCTCTGCAGTGTTTCCCTGCTTGATGGAATTTATGGCACGGTGCGTTTGGAAATCAGGCTGCTCACATAGCTCGTGCCAGATCTGCTCCCTGTGTGGGGAAATCTGGGCAAGCATCAGGAAAGTTCCCTCCATGAGCCTTCCAGCAGATTGTTTTGTCAGATGTTGGCCACCCTGCAGATACAGCCTCAGGCTCTGTAGATCTCTGAGGGGGCCTGCCAAAAGCCGGTCACCTGCTGTGTGTCACTGGGCTCTGCCCTCCCTCCTCACCTCCTCACAGACTTTGCTGAGCAGAATCCATTTCTCTGCATCTCTCCTTGGGCCCCCAGGGTCCTGCAAGGAGAGGATTTCATTGTCCCGAGCCTTCCTCAGGCAAAATTCACTCTAAAATACCTTTTCCCAGCGGTCCAAACAGAGGATCCTAATGCCAAGAGACAGTGCTCCTTTCTGTGCAAGTCTCTGCACAGATCACCATGGACATCAATAGGTCAGGCATGCAGGCAGAGAGCCAGCAATGGACAAAGCATGCAATCAGAGATCTCTGCTTCTGTCAGTGATGGACAGACAGCCCTTACAAAGGACAAGGTTTGACAAAATAAATGAGTTATTTGTCTGAAGAAAATGCTGTTCCTTCCATGCCCTTTTATGCTACAGAACAGATTATGATGAGGGGAAGTCCTTTGAAATTCATTTAAGTATTTCCCATATGGATCTGTTGCTTCATGTATTTGATTCTCCTTATTGAACTGTTTGAAAATATCTTGAGGCTCTAAACACTTTCCACTGTCTGAAACAGAGTGAGATCCTTTCTCATCACTAACCAAGACTCAGGACCTGCTAGCCCAAGTCTCAGCATGTGCACAGCTCCTGTTAAAGATCGGGGCTTAGTGCCCAGGGCTGTCCGCATCTGAATATTAGATTCCAAATCCACCATGTGGATCCTGTTAACTCCACGCTGAGAAAGAACACCAGAGCTCAGAGTGATAATCTGTAATGAGCCTAACCCAAAATCCCCAGCCAAAGCAGCTGTGACCTCTGAAGGAGCTCAGACCCAGACCCAGACTTCTGTGACTTACCCCAGCTCCACAGGCTGTGCATGCAACATTAGCACAATTCCAGTCCCAGGGGACAAAAGCAAACCACAGACTTGCTGATGCCCCAGCTGTGCTTGATTTACTGAAACTGGATTACAGGCTTTCCCTATCACAACCGGCCGTACCACTGGCATGGCTGGAAGCAAAGGACATGATTGTTTTCTCCTGCAGAGTGCTAGTATGTTCCTGCTTATTTTCGATACTGTAAACAAAAGCGAAGCAAAGTTTGATGTGTACGCAAAAGCTGTTTCTCTGCAGAGTGGGAATGAGAACAAAGATGTTGATTACAGAAATCTTTCAACTCCTCCTTCCCACTGGTGATCTCCTCACCCCTTCTTATGTCAATACCTCCAATTCTGCAGCTATTTTCTGCTCCTTAACCTGGCAATGGGAAATGCTAAAATCACTCACCTCTTCAATTTTTCCTGCAGGATATGAATCAACACTATCTACAATATATTCATGTCTTTTTCAGTAAGTACAGCTGTGAGGAAAAGAACAAAATGAAAACAAACCCTCAAAGAGAGAGGTGAAACAATGGTGAGAACAAACCTCCTGCAAAGCTTTCGAGCCTGCTGTGTTTTTATTGATACACATCCCTCTGTGTGCAGGATATCTTACTGCTCCAGCATTTATAGTCTTGGGTGAAGGCAAGGAGAGATATGAGAGAAGTTTAGCTTCAGAAGCTTCCTGATCAGTTTCTTGAGCTACAATTTTGGTTTTGATTTTTTCCAGAATACATCTCCCATGCTTATTGCTGATTTTCTCTAAAAACTAATCAACACATCTTTTTTTTTTTTTGTCGTTGTCTTCCAAAGATGATGTCAGAAATCTGAATAGGTATCTACATTTTACATGCAAAATGTAGATTTTGATCAAGGAACTCATTACAGAAATTATGCACAGCTTAAAGGTCTCCAAAACTATCAAAGTGGAAAGACTGAGAAGAAGGCCTTTATTAGATCCACCTCGTCATCAGATGCACCACTTATATCTGCCCAGGAACATGACCTTACTTTGTTGTTACTCTTCCAGTGAAAAGCCTGTCCAGGGCTTACCCACCTGTCTTGAAGGAACAGGGACAGAAATGCTTTTCCTGTTTACAACAGATTGACACAATACACTCCAAGAAGACATAAACCACAGGTCAGGTCCTTACTCTGCCTTCAAAATTTCAATACATAGTCTCTTTTCCCTGGTAAGAGTCAGGCTGAAATTGCTTTGGGAATAAGAGAGATTTTCCTCTTGTAGCCTGTGGGGAAAAGATTAGGAAATCACAAGCCTCGTCTTTCCTATGTGAAAGAAGTCATGCTTTTCTAGGGGATCACAGTGCTTTCTAAAGAAGATATGCAGTGGTTTGAGAAGAGTGCTGCATGGCATTGAGGGCTAGAGAGCCAAAACTATCTATGCAGATCATTGCACCCACTGGATCAGGTTATGCTTGGATCATCTCTCCCCACTGGTGAGCTATACAGAGAGAGAGCAGCCCAGGGAAATGTCTGGGATCCACTGACCTACAGCTGCCTTTCTTAGGGATGTAAATTAAACTTCCAGATAGGAGACATTTGAAACAGAATACCTATCATATAATAAAGCCACGTGTTAGAGACAGATGTAATCCCCTATGCCTTCCCACAGCACATGTGTGTGCACACATACTCACACACAGGTACACATGTGCACGGTTCAGGATGGTGTGCATTCAGTTCAGCCTTGTATCTTTGCATCCTTTCAATTTTGTATCAATGTGAATCTATCCTAAATGATGAGGTTTTGAAGCCAAAATGCCTCTACTTTTGTTCCTTTGAATTTATATTCCTTTGAGCCTTCCTTTTGTTAGAATACTACTAATTTTTCCTGTCTCCTTCTTTTTCCTCTCTCCTTCTTTGTAATGGCATGGGGTGAGCACAGCACTTACTGGTTCCCCTGTAACTCAGATCTCCCCTCTGCCTGGTGGGCTGCAAACTTGGAGCAGGTCCCAGGTTGTTTTGTTTCTGTTGGGATACTTTTCCTGTTTGCCTTTGTCCTCCTCAAGGGGCTTTCTGCAGCCTCCTGCAATCTTGTTTGATTTGGTTTCTAAGGCAGTGCCCCAGTGCCTGTGAGCAGGCTGGTGAATTTGTGTGTACAACTGGCTGCAGATTATTCTGCCTCATTCTCTGGGACAGTTCTACAGCTGCTATTTTGTTTTGCCCTGAAAAAATGAGGGTAACAACCCCTGTCTCTCCTCATAATTGTGAAATTGTCCTGAAAATCCACGATCTAGATCCAGTGCAGTGCTCCTGGACGCTTAAAAGAACAATATGTTTTTGCCCAACAGAATTAGATTTATAGGAAAATGTTTCTAAAAAACCAAGAAATTTCTTCCTAAGGTCAAAGACTTTGAGAAAGTGAATCTATTTTGGGGGATTGCTGGCAAAGCTACATATAGGTGCTTCCTTTGAATTGCAGCTGCAGATAACTAAGTCCTAATTTCCTATGAAGAGCCCACACTTAGATCATTTTGGAGCTGTCTCCTCAGTGAAACTCCCACTCAGAAAAAGGAGAGGCTTTTCGTGGTATTTTGAGAGCCGTTGTTGCACAGATGATGCATCCTCTGAGGAGGCAGCTGTAATTGTAAAGTAGATGAACTCTAGAGCTGAACTCTTTGCTGTGTTACCAGAGTCATATGGGAATGCTGCTTAGAGCTGAGCAGCACTGCCATGGGGAAGCAGAGTCACACTCACTTCAAGGCTTCTGATCTTAAATATCACAGTTAAGCCTGACAACAGTTCAGAAGCTGTGAACTGCTAAATAAAAGCTAACTGCAAGTACTCTTCCTTTACTAAAATCACCTATGTTCCATTTGCCAAATACATCTGATGTGGAAATGGAAAAAGCAGAGGAAAACTCATATTGTTTGGGCAATACATAGTACATAAACATGATACACAAACTACATTACAAAGGAATGTCTACATAGCTTATTTGACACTTAGGTATCAACTTTAGTAAAATATTGTTTTAGAGTGAATGAATTTTTCAAATTAAAATATTAGTGCAGAGATATTTTTGCCAACCTAACACAGAAACATTGCATCCCATTTTGGAAGAAAATCATAAATAGTCTTAAGATGTTTGAGGATTTCTTTTTTGGAGGCACAAAGTTGGTATCAGGCATGTCTGAAGCTTGTGCTGCCACCACTTCAGAATACAGGAGGGAAAAGCAAGTTTCTGGGAGCTGCAATCCTCAACTGGATTATTCACCCCAAAATTTGCTGGCCATGAGCAAGGAATACATGCAGCTGGATACAGATCAAACTTCAGAGACAGCAGCAGCACAATATTGTCTGTGTGTCAATACTATGAAATCTGCTTCCATCAGCAGATTAGGCTCCCTCCTTAGCCTGGCGCATCACTCCAACCTCCTCCAAGTCTGACCAACACTAGGGTCAAGGAAGACCTACTTGGAAATGGTCAAAGAATAATAGGATTGTTTAGGTGGGAAAAGCCCTCTAAGATTCTTGAGTCCAACTGTTAACCCAGCACTGGCAAGCCCACCACCAAATACCCCATCTACACAATTTTTAAATACCTCCAGAGATGGCCACCACTTCCCTGAGCAGCCTGTTATAATGCTGGACAAATCTTTCCATTAAGAATTTTTTTCTGGTATAAAATCTAAACCTTTCCTTGCACAGCTTTAAGCCATTTTCTCTTGTCCGCTTTATTATCTGGGAGAAAAGACCAACCCCTACCTCACTACAACCTCCTCTCTGGTAGTTGTAGATAGCGATAAGATATCACCAATCCTCCTTTTCTTCAGGCTAAATGCCCCAGCTCCCTCAAGCACTCCCCACAGGATTTGTGGTCTGAACCTTTCACCAGCTTTGTTGCTCCTCTTTGGAGACCCCCTAGCACCCCAATTCCTTTCTTGTAGTGAGGGTCTCTTGAGCACAGTACTTGAGGTGTGGCACTTGTGTCACCAACAAAAGCCTCATGGCTGGCTCAGGAGACTTACAGATGTGGGATGTGGTCTGAAACATCTGCAAAAGTTGTTTCTTCTGTCTTCTCAGGGAAAGCTGTGCCTGCTTGGTTACAGCACCTTTCATGAAATAAAACTGAAAGCCCAAGCAATTCTGCACTAAGCTTTCACTAGTGCAGCTGGCTCCAGTGAGGGGGAGAGCATCAGGAAAAGTAAATTACCCTCCTGGAATTCATTCTGTCCTTGCCAGATGCTTAAAGTGCAGCTTTTCTGTCTGGGTATTTTCATAAGCAATGAGGTTGCAGACATAGCATTTTTCATCATATTTCCCCTGCTTTGGAGTACATGACATGCACTGTCTTTATGGATGAATAAAAGGTCATGACTGGCCAGCTGGTAACACAAAATACATTTTTATGGTAATGGCAAGGTATTCTAGCTTTGTTTCATAAAATTGCACTGACTGTGTATTTACATAAACCCTGCATCTGTTTAGTTAAGTTAAGCCAGAGGGTGATGATCTTTGTCTTTACAAAAGAGCTGATTTAATTTTATTGAACAAAGCTTTCTATTTAAAAGATCAAAGTCATTGCAGCCCCCTGCAGCAACAACTTAAAAGTTTCTTCAACTATTCGAATTAATGAAATATGGTAACTGGAACTGAACAAGCAGGAAAAAGAAAAAAGGAAAATAAAAATAAAAACTCCTTGGGGGCTTTGTTTATCATGAACTTGGAGAGAGACATTTTTCCTTTCATCAAGGTCCCATTGAGTGTCCTGACTCTCCTGCCTCTGAGAAAACAGGAATTGATAGCAGAAGCAGCATGCACAGTTTTAGACAAATTTTTAGAAGCTGGTAATGATGTGGGGAAAAGGCACAGTACAGTGAAGAAAATCTAGCAAAGAACTGGCCTTTCTAGCTTCCATGTGCTAGTTCCAGGTGCTAGTGAAGTCCTACTTGATAAAATGTCAGTTAATATATAAAATTGCTTGGTAACTCCACAGAAAATAACGGTAAAATCATGAGTTTGAAAATGTAGTTGCAGTGGAGATTGATATTTCATACCTTCTGAGAGAGCCCGCCTGTCACCTCCCAGCATCTGATTTTGGGGAAATTGTCTTGCAAATTTGTTTTTGGGAGGGGAATGGCTAAACACCTGCCTTACATTTCACTCCTGAAGTTTGGTATTTGCTTGCAAGTAGCTCCCTCATCTCCAAGACTGACAGGAGCACTCCCTACTGATACACTGGGTGAGCCCATGGCTACACCTCATGCTATAGCAGGATGGAGTCAAACACGTGCCAAAATTCACTCTTTGTGCCTGTCCATAGGTTATATCTGGCAGGCAGCCCAGGAGCATGGACCAAAAGGAACTGCAGCTAAGTTCCAACTTAGCCCTCAATTAGGACACTGATGAAACTAACCTCAAAGTCTGTTTTGACTGCAAGGAAACCTTTCCCAGAGATCTGTGTTGCTTCTACATCTCTTCTGCACAGTACATCTACGTTAGCACTTCAGCTTGGATCAGGAGAGTGCTGTGGCAGCTTTCCTCCTGACCACCCCTCCTTACCGTGCTTTGCTTTATGTGCTGAAACAGTCCTGGCATCTATCAACTGGACTCCATCCAAAGCTACACAAAAAATCTGGTGTAGGAGTGCACTTACTGTACTACAGCTGCAAACATGAGGCCAGTCAATGTGACCAGATTAGAGCTGGTCTAAAATAAATCTCTGAAATACACAGAGGGCACACACTGGGTCCCCTGTGCCAGCTCCTCTGTGCTACGGATCATCCCTACTTGTTCCAGGCCACCTGCTAATGTAGACTCAACCCAAAGAGGCTGCACTGCTGCTTTCTGACCCTGTCACTATTTAAATGGGTGAATAGTGCCATTTTAGGCACCATATGGTATCCCTGCAGGCCTCCAGCTGCCACTCTGCAGATCAACAGCTCAACCAAATGTCTCGTGTCATATCTGGCAGCCCCACGCAGACATCTCAGATACCTTAGGGAGACTAACTGCTGTGGATGTCTATGTTTAGACAACTGAATACCATTTTATTTTAGCATCTATTCCCCTCTAGACCAAAAAATTGAAACAAATGAGATTAAAAATGAGAATGGAAATTCTTGAAATACTATGGTGTGTTTTATGAAATAAAATACACAATATAGAATAAATAAAATAGTAAAAATTTAATTTCCTGAAAAAAAATATTAAAACTCTTTTTAAAATAATCTAAAAAGTATACAAAGCTTAATCTGACAACAACAGAAATCTTGTTTTGTCCTTCAAGAAACAGCTGAATTTTACAAATTACATTTATTATTTAGTAAGGGCTGAATTCACTGGCTTTAACAGAATAATTGCAAAGCTTGAGTTTCAGTTTCTGTTTGTGTAATTTACTGGCCTAATTCCCCAGATGCTTTGAGGACGGTAGCATCAGAGTCATTGCTAGTAAATCAATACATTATTGAATTACTAATTTTGCTGGGATAGTAATAAATGAAATAGGCTTTGGCATGTTTTCTGCCCTGAGGGTGACTGACAGAGAGCAGTCCTTCTCTGTTACTAGCAAACTCCTGGTGTCCAGCATGGCTGCAGGTGAGCAGGGATGCTCTCTGGGCTGACCACGCTGAGGACTCCCTGGCAGAGGCTGGTAGGCTGGTGGCCATGGGCCAGCACTGTGCCATGGTTTAACCTCCCTTGCACAGCAAGCATCCTCCAAAGCTGCAGAAAAACATTTACAAGCCAAGGAACCGACTTCTGAATCTGCATGGAAATACTTGGAGATTACAGGAATTTCAAACACTTAAACATTAAAATCCTGACCTCTTGTGGCCATCAGACTGTCCGGCAAAAGCTTCTGTCAGTTTCTAACCCAGGTGATGTTCTTCCTGGGTGTGGGATGGCCATTTGTGTATTTCTGCTCCCAGACCTGCCTGTGTGCCAGGAGTCATTGACAAACCTCACATTTGAACATCTCTGTGGGTCCAGAGGAGGCCACAAATGAGATCAGAGGGCTGGAGCACCTCTCCTACAAAGGCAGGCTGAGAGAGCTGGGGCTGTTCAGCCTGGAGAAGTGAATGATTTGGGGAGACCTTAAAACAGCCTCCAGTACCTAAAAGGGTCTTATAAACAAGAGGGAGAGTGACTTTTCACATAGGCAGATAGTGACAAGACAAGGTAAACAGTTTTAACCTAAAAGAGGGGAGATTTAGATTAGATAATTGGAATAAATTCTTTACTGCAAGAATGTTGAGGCACTGAAAGAGGATGCCCAGAGAAGTTGAGAATGCCTCATCCCTGGATGCATTCAAGTCCAGATTTAATGGGCCCCTGAGAAACCTGATCTAGTGGGTGGTATCCCAGCCCACAGAGGGGGTTTGGAAATAGATGATCCTTAAGGTGTCGTCTAACCTAAGCCATTTTTTGATTCTGTGATTTATCCTAAATGTAAATGAAGTGCAGTCTTTTTAGACACTGTGGAAAAAAATCTGGCAGAAATGGCACAGAAATGGGAAGTATGGGTCTGCACATTAACATCCTGTATGTGGCACAAAGCTATTTGCAGACCTTTAATTCTAACAAAGATTTGAGAAAGGGAATGTTTGTTTTGTCTGTCTTGCTTTGCTGCTCTCCTAGTCTGCATCAGTAGGTAGCTTTGGGCTATAGAATAATTAAGACTACAAATATAATCTGCATGTGTGTAATTGATAATGTTCTATGTCAATTTTTGCAGATATATATTATCAGCACCATTTCAAACATGAACCTACACTTCTAAGAACCCAGCATCAAAACCCAGAAAGTCTGGCTTCATGTGCAAGTCTGCATAAGGAGAAAGGACAAGTGGAGTTTCTCAGGCCATGTGATCTTTTACCTGGACAAGCTAAGGCTACACAGTATTTAGGACAGGCACATATCTGCACCCTGATTATTCATATGCAGTAGTGTCTTCTGTATAAGAATTTCCTCTATCCAGGACTAAGTACCTGAATGCTTTATAATTTCTAAAATAATTGGAGCATCTACAAGTATGTTTTTCAGTCTGCATGCATAGCAAATCCAAAGGCTGCTGAAATACAAATAATACATGGAACAAAACAGCATCTATTACTAGAATTTATACATTTATAGAATGTATAATTTATACAACATATTAATAACATACTCAAAACCATTAAACAGTGCATGAATAAAATGTATTTTTAGAAGTTTTTCTTTCTATCACCTTGCATATACAGACTGGACATAGGAACTACAGTACTGAGTATATTTTAATTTAAAAGACATATTAATTGACAATTGCACTTGCTTAAAATACCCACACAAGAAAGAAAAGATGAACTGAAAAGGTGCAATCATTCCCATTGCTCAGAATCTCTGCGGTTTTTCATTTCACATTCTCTCAAAAGAATACTAATTCTCATTAACAAATATTAATAGGATAAAGAAAGAGTTTTGTAAAAAATATTTTAGTGATCATTTATAAGTTTTTAATTTCGGTTGTCCTCAGATCTCTGTTACTCATTTGCTGGCATTGCCTGGTTTCCCTCTGAAAATAATTGATATTTCATTTGAGTATGTAAACAGGCTTGGACTTTTTTACTTAGAGCCCTTGGTGTTTACTGGCACTCATTTACAACATGTTTTTTTTCCAGGATGCCCATCACAGTAACAGTTGCTCATCCTCTATTCAAAAAAAAACCCCAACACTGGGTACTGGATTTTCTGTTCCTAAATGTAATAATCACTTTATGGTTTTAGTGCTGATGACATTTCAGTCTCTCCTTGGGCACCTAATGCTCCTGGTGCAGTGCAGAAAATTTTGGTACACAATGGACTGGGGAATAGGTTCTCCTGGTGATGAAGATGCAACATGATAGCATCTCAAAACGTCCAGGTGTCAGAAGGCACTCTGAGGCACTTCATGCATGACTGTAGTATGTTTGTTTCTTTACGAAGAATGCTGAATGACATGAGTAGCATTTTGCCTTATTCAGAAAAGTAGAGTAGCAACCACAAAACAGATAACCTGCACAGATTACTGTTGACAGAATAAAACCGTATTCAGTATTTCAGTGAGACAAAACACATCACCTTACATTTTCAGGTACCAAAACAGTGGGGCAATAAAAATAATCTTTTAAGTGCTACTACACAAAAGTTGCTTTCAAAAAGCACAGTGTTTCTTAATTAGTTGCAGAACAGTCTTGAGAACCTCTTCCTTGGAGGGGCTGGCATCAACCTCTTGGCATGCAGGATTCACCATCCTTCTGTATGACTCTTCAACTCTAAAAACAAAACAAGAGAAATTAAACTTCAAAATGCAGGGATATGACATGAAATTAGTCACCAGTCTCAGAAGACAGCGCTCACACTGCAGAGACAGAGAATAGAAAATCTAATATGAGGCTCAGAATGAAATCTCCTGCAAAGAAAAATAAACCATTAGTAACTATTAGAATGTAAATCTCAAACCATGTCGTTTCCTTGACATTGATTCCCAGAATAATATTCCAGCCATATTAACAAGGCATGGCATAAAGCATTTCTTTCTTCACAGATTATCACTGGATACAGTTTTGTATAGCAATAGAGTGGACAGTCTGCTTCTAGCACTTGAATTAATTTTTTCAGTTTCTGCTAAGGCATCTCTGAACTATAGGGCATCGCATTGTGTAGTTGTGCTCATTGACTGATCTCAGCTTTGACTCACTAGATTACAGAGTTGACATATCATTCAACCCCTTCCTCTGATCAGCTAACCAGATGAATAACAGGATAAAATACAGGATGAAAACCTCCTCACTTAGGCTATAAGCATAATGCTTATAGCCTAAGTGCTTAGGGTGTGAATAAGGATGTGAATATTATTGTCTATGTTCCCATAAAGCCATTCAGGACAGAATCACAGAACAAATCAAGAAAGATTCTGGATGTTCTCATATTCAGATTGACATAACAAACAGGGAGAAATAACTAAAAACTTTCCAACACAAATATGCAGAAACAGGATTAAAATGTAAAAGATGCTTAAATGGCAGTATGTTCCCTAGCTAACTCATCCCTCTGCAGGTCCCACTATATAAGCTGTGTGTTCACACAGAGTTTCTGTCAAAATTAAGGAACCACAGAATCATAGAATGTTAAGGGGATGGAATGAACCTTAAAGATCATCTAGTCCCAATCCCTGTACCATGGGCAGGGATACCTCCCACCAGACCAGGCTGCTTAAGGCCTTACCCAACCTGACTTTGAACACTGCTAGAGTTGGGGCATCAACATCATCTCTGGGCAGCCTGTTTCAGTATCTCACCACTCTCGCAGTTAAAAATTTCTTCCTAATAGCTAACCTAAATTTTCCCTCTTTCCATCTGTATCCATTACTCCTTGTTCTACCTCTACAGCTCCTGATGAAGAGTTCCTCTCTGGCTTCCCTGTAGGCACCTTCAGATACTGGAAAGTTGCTATGAGGTGTCCACTCAACCTTCTCTTTCGCAGGCTGGACAGCACCCCCTTTCTCAGTCTGTCTTTGTAGAGGAGGTGCTCCAGTTCTCTTATCAACTTTGTGATCCTCCTCTGTGCTTGCTCCAATAGTTCCATGTCCTTCTTCTGTTAGGGACACCAAAACTGGACTCAGCACTCCAGGTGGGGTCTCACAAGAGCAATGTATAGGAGGAGAATCCCCTCCTTCAACCTGCTGGCCATGGTGCACAGATGCAGCCCAGGGCACAGTTGGCATTCTGGGCTGTGAGTGCACATTGCCAGCTCATGATGAGTTTTTCATCAACCATCGCCCTCAAGTCTTTCTCTGCAGGGCACTCTCAATCACTTCTCCATCTAATCTGTACTCAGGATTGCCACGACCCAGGTGTAGGACACTGTACTTCCCCTTGTTGAATTTCATGAGGTTTCTCAGGCCTGTCCAGGTTCCTGTGAATGGCATCCCTTCCCTCCAGCAAGTCCACTGCACCACACAGCTTGGTCTTGTCAGCAAATCTGCTGAGGGTGCACTCACTTCCACTGTCCTTGTCACCAAAAAGATGCTGAATAGTATCAGCCCCAGTAGCGACCCCAGGGGACACCACTTGTCATTGGCTCCCACGTGGACAGTAAGCCATTGACCACAACTCTTTGTGTGCTGCCATCCAGCCAATTCTTTGTTCACTGAACGGTCGATCGATCAAATCCATGTCTCTCCCATATGAAGATGAAGATGTCATGTGGCACACTGTCAAACAATTTCCAGAAGTCCAGGCAGATGTCATCAGTTGCTCTGCCCCATTCAGGAATGTTGAATTTGTCAGGCAAAATCTCCCCTTTGTAAAGCCACTTTGGCTTTACAAATTATAGCCACTTTTGAGCTTCCACCTTAGACAAATGATCTAATCAATACATTTGGCAGAGCCTAGATAGCAATTCAGCACACCCTGAAGCAGGATACCTAGGGTGCCATTCAGTTGCTTAAATTAATGTACCTAGTACTGCTTGAAATTCTCTGGACTATCTCATTTAGCTTCCAGTTCCTAGCCTGGAAAGTGTGCACAGGTTCTGCATCACATCTCATATCAAAAGGCTTTAGATACTTAAGTTTAGATCACTGAGCTCCAAACAAGTGGTGAGATGAATCATTTTGAAGGCTCCATTGAATGTATTGACTATGCTGGTACCTGAAACACTTTCTACAGCTAAAGACATCTACAACAGGATGTTTAAATTTTATTCTCTCTCTTAATCTGGAGCTCAATTCCAGAATTTCCTGGGGAATCGCTGTGTTTCAACTTCTTTCCTCCCAGTTTTGGAACTCATAAGTCCATCCCCTTCATGACTTCACTGAGAAAAATGTGAAAATAAAAGCAGCAAAGCAAAATATAAGTATTTTAACTCAAAGCTCCTTTACAATTAAATTATACATCTGCATCTTTCAAACACTTTCAGTTAGAAGTGAGCGAATTTACCTTCCCTGACAGCCATGCATTCTTTCCAAAAAAACACCAAAACCAAACAAAAGCTTATACAAAGGAAATTCTTGTGGAAATTCTTGTCCCAATAATGTGAGAGGCACATTTGTTATTGATCCCACAGGATCCAAGACTGCCTCCAGCCTCTTATTCCCCATTCAAGGAATTACCTTTGGCGAAACAAGCTGTTAGCTTCCAGCTCAGCTTCCTCCTTTGTTTTCTCCAGCCCCCGATTCTGAAGCCTCCGGACTCGTTCTTCAGGGTCAACAGTCAGGAGAAGAACAAGATCAGGTTTAAGCAGATCGTCAGGCCACTGATATACCTCATCTTGAGCTGGTGGAAGATCCTGGACTTTCCCACTTGTTTCGGTGGCAATTGCGTAGGCAGCTGTGCTGTGCCAGTATCTGTCAGGAAAAAACAAAGTGGAGGGAAAGAAATTTAAAAGAGAACATTAGTTCTTCAGTAATATAGGAGACAGCTGGAATTATAACGACAAGTCAATAATGATGAGATAGGTGACACCATGGCTTTTAAGGGAAATCCAAATAACAGTTCTGTGCTAACCATTATTTCTTAACATGACAACAGTCAGTGCGCTATTCAGAGTAAATGTGAACTATTAATTAAAACACTATGTAGAGACTGTTTCAGACACTCCTATCGAAAGAAAGTCTCCTCATATATTGAGATGGATCAAAGAAGAGTTACAATATTTCTCAAAATCATTTACTTTGAGTCCCCTTTTTTGTGGTTCCCATCCTACTTAATGCAATAGATTTAGTAGAGAACATGCAGTCTCCACAAACTTGTGGATGAACACAGGCATTACTAATGTTACTAGTTTCACTTGCATTTAACATTCTCCCCACTATAAGGCACTGTGTTTGATAGATTTCAGTGGACTCGGGGCTGGCTGAAAATAGCACTCACATGCAAACAATGTATGTGTGCATGTGTGTCTGTGTGTGTTGCAGCAGGAGGTTACAGTACACCTACTGAAATAAGCAGAGGGTTCAAAGTACATCTTGATATTTTTATCAGCAGTAATATCATAATCCGCCTAAACAGTTAGTGAAAACCAGAAATAACAAACAAACCCAAAAAAGTGGGAAGTATATCTCTGTGTTTAAATTTACAAAGAGTAAGTCTACCTAAAACTCAGTCATTCCAATCCACCCACATCTGAAACACATCTTAGAGACAGCCATGACCAGCAGCCCACAGTCTCCTCTGGTTTGTCACAAAACACTGGTTTAGCTCAGGATGCACAATCTGTGCCTTCACTATTCCTAACTGAAGATGTAACAATTTTTGTGTGTCCTAAAGCTAGTTATGAGTATTAGACTGATTTAAGTTCCTTATTTTATTATAAGTGTTACTATTTAAAATATATAATATTTATCTGACTCTCTGCAGACTCTTCCAAAAAACCCTAAACAAACTACAAAACCCCCAAAACAAAACCCCCGAAGAAACACAGAGATGATCACTGACTACTTGCAATAAGAGGGCTTCTTAAATACACAAACCTGTCTATGATCACAGGTGCCTGAGTGGATGCTTTCGCTATCTCTGAAGCCAGAATGTAGTTGCCTGCAGCATAAAATGCTCTTTTAACGGGTGTTGGCTCATCATCAAACACAGTCCTCCACTGGCTGATGCAGGTTGGTGGGGACCGCAGCAGAATGCCATTCAGGGTGTCCTTAACAGCCTGGGTCACTGTGGTTTTGCCTGCATTTAATTTACAGAAGGAAATATTCATTATATTATTTACCAGATACACCTGAGTTTTAAAAACTGAAAAATGCTCCTTTCTGTTCATGTGGAGTACAGATTCTGATATCTGAATATGTAACCCGAGCATCTTGTCATAAGCTTTCCAGCAGAAAATGATTCTGAGTCTGGTTGCAGGAATTATTACTCTTCTTCCTGCTCTCTAAGCATTCCAGCCCTTCCTTTAGCCAGCTTTCAGTTTTCACTCCCTTAAATGCATCAGGTGCATGGCAATTCTTCTATATCTATTAATTTATAATATTGTTCACAGTTGCAATTTATGTGAATGTAGCCATGCTTGTCATCCAGTTGCTTCTTTTTATGAGGATTTTCAGGTCTTTTTAACTGACAAGTCAGAAAACAAAGTTAGTCAGAAGCAAGTAATATTTCTCTTAGACGAACTGCTGGCAGTTCCCCAGACTAGGGGAAACTACCACTAGTTTAGTTCATTTATTTGAAAACTTTCCATTTAAAGTATGTTTAATCATCTGCACAAGAAATTTAATTTTCAGTACTCCACTGTGTATTCTTTCATTTGCATAGGTAAGGAGTTAAACTACTGAATGTAAATTAGCATACACTGATCTTTTACAAGTAAGAGAAGACAGATTGGCATTTGTAATTATTAATTCCATATCTGTCACAGGTTTCCAAAATTTTTTAAATTTTATTTTAAAGCTTTATGCCTAATAAAAAAACCACATAGCAGTGGGTCCTTTCAACAGTTTCTCATCTGTGGTTCTTCAACCACACGTTGCTCTTACCGGTGGCATCCAGCCCCTCAAAAACTATGACGGGAAAACCTCCCTTCTTTTGGTGCTCTGGGCATTTCTCCAGCAGGTCGAGCACTGCTTCAGCCTCTGGGATCCGTTCTGCACACTGCAAGGAGAGATCACAGAATGTGCTGGGTCGGAAGTGACCATCTAGTCCAGCCCCCAGGCAGTGCACTGGACCACCCTAAACTAGATCAGGTCTCTTAGAGCCCTGTCCCACCTGACCTGGAGTGTTTCAAGAGATGGGACATCCATCTGGGCAACCTATGTCGGTGTTTCACCACCCTCCAGACGTAAAAAACTTCTTCCTTACATCTGGTCAGACCCTGCCCTCCCTTCGTTTGAAGCGATTACCCCTCGTTCCCCCGGCACCCGCCCGCCCCAGGGCGCTGCAGAGCCAAACGTGGGCTCCGCGCCCGCGGTGCTGACCTGGCGCAGGCGCTGGCGGAGGGCGCTGGCGGAGGGCGGCAGGGCGCGGGCCACGGGCCGGGGGCCCGGTGAGCCCGGGGCGCAGCGCCCCAGCATCGCCGGGAGCCGAGAGCCGGGAGCAGCGAGCCGGGAGCCGGGAGCAGCGAGCCGGGCCAGCGGCAGAACGGAGGGAGCGGGCGGAGGCGGAGGAGGAGCCAGCGGGAAACGAAACTGGCCCGGCCGGCCGGGAAAGCTCCGGTCTGCGGAGACCAGCGCGGAGCAAGGGGCAGCTCCTCGGAACGCCCTTCTGCCTCCCCCGCCCCGCGTCACGGGCACCGGGTTGCACGGGTTCGGTCCCGCGGGGTCTGTGCGCGGACGGGCGCCAGCAGTCACGGGATGGAAGGTCCCAGCCTCGGGATCCAGCCTGCCCACCCGCCAGCAACGAAGGGTGACATTCCCACGGGCTCTCGTGGTTGAATCCTGGCGATCTTCTAAAAAAAATTAAAAAAAATAAAAAAATTAGATGTGCAAATATGCTCCGCCGATTAGGACTGGCCCAAAGTGACAAAGTCTTAACCCAAGCTGAACTACTTTTTTGAATTGCAGTGCCCAAGCAGCACTGCGCTGTCAGGTATGTCAGTAACTTGACCCCATTATTTCGTAATTCAGTACCTTGATAACAAGACCAACAGACACAAATAATCTTGAGAGTAAACTGAACTTTTAGAAGCCTATTTTCATTTTCCAAGCAATTTTGCAACGGCCAATTTCAGCTTTCATCAGCTCAGATGTAGGAACCAGGAACACTGCAAATAGCACAGACTTAGCCGCGTGACAGCTGCTATGAGTAACATTGCCTAAAATGTAATTTTTGAGTTTTCAGAAGATGTAACTTAAAGAAGATGTTGGAGAGCCTGCACCTCTGTAGAAAACTTCTATGCTTTTTCAATAGTCGGAGAATGGCCACTTAGAGATATCTAAAGTTAAACTTCTGACTTTTTTTTTTTAACTAATAGACTCTACAAGAAATTCCTTGGAAACCTGTCTTTCTCTGGTCATCTCCTTCATCTGCACAAATACCTTTTACTTAGTGTAACTACAGGGAGAGGGGAGCAGCTGGTAGGCAGTACCAGTTGCAAATCATCTGTACTAGTTGGCAACTGCCCATCCCAAAGAAGCTGATGGAAGTGAGGGCCAGAGCCACAACTGGTAACATAGCCTTGGAAGCTCTTCAATACAGTCCCAGCATCATGTGCCAAAATTAATTTGGTTCTTTTAAGACTGTTTCGTACCTGAGAACTCCAGCACCATTCCACATCACTCAAACACATGGCTGTGCCATCTGGGTGTGGATATCAGAAGACAGGGTAAAACACGGTTCATTATACAGGAAGTCAATAGATATTTTTAAGACCATAATAATATGCACTGATTAAGAGTAGGGGCTCTTCTCAGCCAATATTTTGTCTGGCAGAATGACATGTTGTATGTGCCTGTCTTGTCCATGGTCCCTTCTCCTAGTCCTTCTGCTCCTCCAGCCTCCACACTGAATTGGGAATGTTAAACAGTACATCCTCATCTTTCAGGACCCGTTATGGACCCTTGGAGTTGGCTAAATGTGATACAGACTACCTCCACAAACCCCTGTTGTCCCAATTACAGCAACGTTACTGTTGCATAAAAATTTCATACGTTTTAAACTTGCATCCTTATTTCAACAAATGCCCCTTCTAATAATATTACTGATTTTGGTGAATAACAGTTTAACATTCAGTTTATTTATTACCTACAGGATTTTTTAAAGATCACTCAAATTTCCCCTTCAGTTTTTTTTCATGTCAGAAATGACAGCCTCCATCCCCATGTAAGACAGCTGCTTCATCCCCTTGATCACTTAGAAACAAGGATAACTTCTTTAACTGTAAGGTCCTGCCAGGATGTGGAGACCTGAACTGGACCATTAATCAGGGGTTGGTTACACTTACCAAAGTTTCACAGACCAGCAGAGTAATGCAATATACTTTGTTTCTGGGTGATACTAAGCTTTAAGTTGACTTTTTTCTGTGCTGCCTCCCACAGAGCCTTTGATTTCAGAGGAGAAGCAACAGCGACTAAAATGTCCTTCCTGAGCACAAGTGCCACTGCGGAGCTCAGCATCAGGTACACAAGGTTTCGATGACTGTTTTGGATTTGCACTGCCTCACCTTTATCTATACTGAAACCTACCTGCCACTTTCCTGTTCATTTGTTTGCTTGAGGTCCAATTGACTTGCAGCCAAGTTTCATTTTAAAAGCACTTGTAAAGCTGGCTATTTCTCTCACTGACCTCTCATCTTCTTTCTCTTCTGTTTTGGTGTTTTGGTTTTTTAAGTGTTTTTTTTGTTGTTGTTGTTGTTGTTTTTTGTTTGTTTTGTTGGTTTTTTTTTTTTTTGTTTGTTTTTTTTTTTTTCTCCAATGCTACTGTTGTCTTTCCTCTCTCTGGTGAACAAAAGGCAAGCACTTTCATTTTCTGTTTTCCCTTTTCCCATCTCACTGCCTTGATATAACCTTCTTGCAACCATTCCTGAACCAAGCTGGTGGTGATTTCCTAATTTATAATATGCTTATAAGATCATTCATAATAGGCATGCCTGTTCTCCTGCCTAATTACTTTAAAGTATCCTCTTTCAGGATTCAAGTAAAAATACAGGAAAAGAGAGTTGTATTTTTATGCCCAAGATGTTTTGTTGTATTTAAAATCAGTGGAGAGAGTATGACTTTTTCAGCCTCTTTTCAAGGACCTTTACAACTTTTTCCTCTGTATATTATGAAGAAATGTTGAAGAACAAATATGCTAATTATGTACAAAACATTGTTCAGGAGCATTTTTACATCCTAGAGTGTCCACTGCTTACATAAAGCTATAGGGGTAAAAATACAGAGGTAACAAGAGGCCATGTGTATATTCAAAAATTTTTGATCCACACAAAGTGAAAAAAAGAGAAAAACAACCAAAACCAAACCATGAAAATTGATTAGTCTTTAATCTAAAAATATAGCTAAGTGTACAGTCCTGTAGGCCCATAAAATGTGTAGGTACATAGAATATATGCAAATAAAACTGCTCTTTTAATGCAGAATAAAGTTTAAAGAATACCAATTGGAATTCTTTCCCTCCAGGAAAGAAAAAGATTTGGAGATAATACCATAAGAATATACAAGTCAGTATAGTGTCAGGCCAAGAGAGATTCCTCTTCTGCCCATGGCTGTGGCCACCGCCAGATGTTTGAGGAAGGCCATGGAAAGGATGCAGAAGGATCCTTCTCTCAACATACTTTTGTCAAGAAACTGTCCTTGAGGTCCCTTCCAACCTGGTATTCTATCATTCTGAAAGTCTATGATCTTTTCCTACATCATATAAGCAATCTTTTTAATACATCCTGAATGGGAAATCACATATACATTATTAAGAGCCCATAGTGGACTTCTTTCAAATGTGTCTAATCTGTATCTATATTCATATTGTGTGTTTCATACGTCTTTCCTAACTTAATTGCATGTGGGTTTGAGCTTTCTGTTTGGTAATTTACCCTTGGATTTTTTCATCCCAAGGAGAGCTGAGTCACTCAAAGTACAAGGTCCTTGACAGATTTGCATTTATAGTGCTGCAGATGCAATGAGAAAGAGACAGTTTCCAGATGAGACTCGAGCAAGAAGTAATACATTTACCAAATGCTAAAATTGCGTCTGCCATTGCATGATTTGCATGAGTTGCCTGGTTGTCCTTGGACCATTTCTGGTCCTCCCAGGTGATGTGATATGACTCCTCCTTTAACCTTTTTTATGTTACTGGTTCGTATCAGTAGTTTGGTTTGCCTAACAAAATACTGTTTGACTGAAACTGCCAAATGACCACTCTGGAGAAAGCAATACATTTATTTCAAATATAAAATTGCATTAGTTCAATAAATATTATATAGTTGTTTTAAAGGTTTTGCTTTCCTAGCAAATAAGCACAAGAGCATTATCTATGTTTATCCAATTGGATTCCATACTAGTTGTATACTTATTTATTATCTAGTACACCATTAATAACATTATTCAGTAATTTTTGAAAAATTAAATTAATCTTTAAAGGGTTTTTAGATACAGATTTGGAAAACAAACATTTTTATTACTGGGACTCCATTGTGCCACTGTAAGATGGCTTCTGGAGGAAGCTAGAGGAAGAAATCATACTTCCTACAATTTTCAAAGAATATTTATGCTTGCTTATCTGAAGTTCTTCCAGAAGGCACCAGGACAGAAAATTTCATTTTAGTTCTTGCTTGCAATATTTCTTGTAGATTCAAAGCTTGTGCATAAAAATGCACGTTTGTGTTTTCTTGAGGCCTCACCATAGAGCCTGTGAGCTAAGACAGTTTGGGATGTAAAACGTGAATGTCCTTCTTGATGCTGCTGGGACTTATGTATATGTAGGGAGCACATCCTGGTTTGGGTTTACTTTGAGAGGCTTTACAGTAAAGCAGAGAAAACATACTTAGTTGAGGCAAAAAGTAAAAAGAGCTATAATTTCCATTTTTCTAAGAAAGAGCTGATAGAATTTCAAAGAACAGGAAACCTTGAGTATGCTTGGGTGCAAAGTTCTCTGCATGTTTTGTTCCTTGAAACAGAGATCTGTGTTTTCAAAGAAAAGCAGCCCAAAAATGCTAATGTTTTAATTTTCTGATTTATTGAGCAATATTTTTCTGACATGTCTTTGGAGTCTTTGGGTATCAGATGTAATTTTTGTGTTGAGAGAAATTGATAATCATTAAGGATTCTTTACCAACTTTTGAAAGTAAGTATTTTGAACTTAATTTTTCTGGCCAGCTGAGGTACTAGGCAACAAGCTCAGGGCTAGTCATGAGTGTTCCACCTCAAAAAAGAGAGAAAGGCTGTAGTTCCTGCATCTGCATTGACATGAACAAGGGATATGAATGAGGACAGAAAGGAATTTGAATTGGGGCCAGAGAAGGTAACAAATGAAATAGGGTTCCTACCATGCAACAGAAGGGATGTATGGAGTGAGGAGGAAACAGGGCATATCAGAATTCTCCAAATTAATTGAAACATTGAAGCTACCAATGAGCAACTCCAATATCAGATTTCAGTTTAAATTTGCATTGTCTTGTCCAACTCCCTTTCCAATAATATTTTCAAGTTTGTGATCAACAACTCTTTATTTATTAGAATAGTCTGCTTTTATCCTTAATCGTGTCTTACATAAACCTCAAGGAAGTGGAAGGGCACATAATTAACTCCTGCTGGAATAATCTCTGCCGACAGCCTCTGAGACCATTTTGGAAAGCCTCAGAAGTGAGATGTTTCACATCATACTGCAGCAATACCTTTGTGAGTGGGCATTACTGGAGCCAGACACAGCAAGAAGTTTCTCATCCTGCCCTACTAGTATGAACCTGCTCCAGCAAGAAACAGCTGATAGAGACAACAATAAAAACTGTTCAAACAATAAAAACTGTTCAAATGGTTTTTGTTGATCCAGACATTATTCAGCCAGTAGATCACCTCCAGGAAAGTGAAGGAAAGATAATGGGAATTTGACAATAGCCAATGACAGGCCTAATTAACACTTATTTGCAACAGGTTCTGCTTCCCATAAAAATTGCACAGGATGAAGATAGTTCTACCCCTTTTTTTGCAGGGGGAAAAAGGAAAATAAAAAGAAGGGAACATGAGGACAAGACTGCTTGGCTACATCAACAGTTCTGTCTGGTCAGTGGAAGGGAAGCTCCATTTTAGGCCATTGACAACATGCAGGTGGAAGGTGTTAAGATTTGAGTATGGCTGTACCTTGGCAGTAGTGGCAACATTAAACAGCCCACGTAAGAGTGAGGACAGACTGACTGAAGACAAAGTCAGGCTGAAAAATTGTGACAATCCTGTTGGTGTGTCTGGACACGCCGGAGGACTAAAGATAGCAACTGGTGTTATCATGGAGGGGCTCCTTCTCCATCAGCAGTTTCCATATTCCTCCATCATTGGTAGTACCTGTTGTACTACCAATGAATTGAGGAATATGGAAACTGGCAGCTTTGTCCTGGTCTCTCCTGGTGTTACCTCTCTCCTGGTCACTCCAGAGGTTGGCAGCCACCAATGTCTCACCTCAGGCTGCCAACTGTTCCTGCTGTTAAGGCTAACCATGTGTTCAACTTGGTAGCTTTGCTTGAGGAGCATTATTGGAGACCAAGAATTAAAGAACCTGCAATTACTTTCTTTTCATGTATCTGAAGTCATCAAGCTCCCTCACTTGGGTTGCTCTTCTATGCAAAACTGTTTAAACTTAAAGGAGCTCTTGAATGCCTGACAAAGGTACAGTGCAGTTATACCAGCTCAATTTTCCCCCTGCTACACGAGTTTAATGACAAGAGCCAAAGTCACTGAGACTTCACACACCAAAAGGAGTCCTAGGTGCTAGACCCGCTCAAACCCCGAGGTGCTCGAACCTGCTCCCAGCGCCGGACAGCCGGCGGGTTCCGCGCTGGCCGTGCCCAAGAGGCGGCTCTGGAGCGTGGGGACTCTGGAGTCACGGGTGGGGCAGGCGGCAGAAGGAAAACACCGCGTCTCGGTGCCAAGTTTCGCTTCTGGAAGAAGGGAAAACGAAACCGGGTTGTTCCCCGCGGTCCTGCACGGCGGGGCGGGACGGGCGGGGAGGGGAGCATTTAAGTGCGGAGCGCCGGACACCTCTGCAGCCTGCGAGCCGAGCCGAGCCGAGCCGGGTCGGATTGAGCTGAACGGAGACCAGCCGAACTGACTCCAGCCGAATCAAGTCCGGTGGAACTGTTCCCAGGCGGGTCCAAAAGCGCATCGCATCCCGCCGGGTCCGAGCCGAGCCGAGCCGAGCCGAGCCGAGCCGAGCCGAGCCGAGCCGAGCCGAGCCATGCAACTGGCCCTGCTGGCCCGGCTGCTGTCCGTCGGGCGGGCGGTGCTGGCGGCGCTGCGAGGGCGCCTGGGCGCGCTGTGCTGGAGCCTGGCTCCCTTGTCCCTGTCCCTGTCCCTGCCCGGCTGGCGGGACTCGCCCCCCCGGCCGCAGCGGGAGCAGGAAGGGGACGAGGCTCCCCCGACGCCCACCAGCGTCAATTACCACTTCACCCGGCAGTGCAACTACAAGTGCGGCTTCTGCTTCCACACGGCCAAAACCTCCTTCGTGCTGCCCCTGGAGGAGGCCAAGCGGGGGCTGGCGATGCTCAGGGAAGGAGGTGAGTCCCGGGGAGGTGGATCCGGAAGGAACCGGGGAAGGGAGACCCCACTGGACCAAGTGCCGTGGAAAAAATTATCCCGGGGATGTCCCTTGTCCCGCTGCCGTGGGACACTGATAACATTGAACAGGAGCAGGCGACGGGCTGCAGAGGTTCATAGCATCTTTCTTTGGTCCTTCTCTAGGAATGGAGAAAATCAATTTCTCGGGAGGAGAACCGTTTCTTCAGGACAGAGGCGAATTTGTAGGCAAACTGGTCCAGTTTTGCAAGCAGGAGTTGGAGCTCCCAAGTGTCAGCATTGTTAGCAATGGCAGCCTGATCAGAAAGCAGTGGTTCGAGAAGTACGGTAAGGAGGGAGCACTGGGCACAACTAAACTGGCAGGGCTGGGGAGCCTCCAAGGGGCAGCCTCACCCATGCATGGGCTTGGGGCAGGTGGGAGATGGTTTCTTAGTGCTTCATTTATAGTAAATGCAACCCAGATGTAAATACCAGTGAAACAGTGTTGATTATCTCTTGTAAAGATAGGCATTACATCACAAAACCTTTTTGGTGTAATGGTGTAATAAAACAATTTTTACACCATTATACCAAGTGTTTCCATATGTTCCACCGGTTTCCATAAATGCTAGGGACACACACGGACAAACTGTATGTTTTTTATGCTGCTGTTGATGTGGCTTTTGTGGTTGATGGGATGAATTTACAGAACTGCATTTACACGGCATTTGGTGACAGATGACAGGGAAGTGAAAGTAAGCAGAGTCCTGACAGCTTTTAACTGATCGACTGGATATTAATCAATTTTTTAAAACTTGTTTTCAGGTGAATATTTAGATATTCTGGCAATTTCATGTGATAGTTTTGATGAGGATGTCAACGTTTTAATTGGCCGTCGTCAAGGAAAGAAGAACCATGTGGAAAATCTGCATAAACTGAGGCAGTGGTGCCGAGAGTATGCTGTTGCTTTTAAAATAAATTCAGTCATCAACAGATTTAATGTTGAGGAAGATATGAATGAGCAGATCAAGGCACTCAACCCTGTGCGCTGGAAGGTAAGAAAGTAATATATACCACATGTTTCCTTTTCAAAGAAAAGCAATAATGAAGTCCTGGAGTTGTCTGATCCTCTATTGACCTGAGTCTTACCTTCAGCTCCAGCTTGGGCTGGTGTTAGGAGCATTCTTGTCAATTTTGCATGGTGCTGACATAGGTTTTGTCTCATTCTGCGCTTAAATGGAGCCCAGTAGGTCAAGAATATTTTTTTGGTTGTGTTATGTACAGAAAATTACTATTTCAGTGTATGTAGATCCAGGATGTTTTAGTATATTAAAATTAACACAGAAAGCCTTTAACATGTGAATATATGTTATGGTGTAGAGAAAATTAGGAAAGATTACTAAACAATGGTACATTAAAATCAATATATTGTTAGCAAGATATAAGTGTATATTAATTTTCTTTTACAGAGTATTAGAGGTTAGTGTACATGTATTATTATTTTCTTACTAGAAATAAGTTTGAAAATGGATAGATATAATGTGACATAAATATGGGAGAATTTGTGGAATATTTTCTCATTATTTGTCTCATGGATATTGCTATAGACACAGAATGACTCAGAAAAAAAAAACAAAAACAAAAACAAAAAACACTAAGTGAAATCTCATATAGTAAGGAAAATCATAATTTATAACATTTACAACTCTGTAATGTTAATTTAGAAAAAAATAGACTGCACTATGCCCTTTGTGGAGTATTCACAAGTTGTGTCATGTTGGCTCCACTGACAGAAAAATTAGAGATATTTTTACTGAGACCGAAGTCTCTTATCCTCAAGGCAAGTGAAAACATAAAGTCTTAACCAGGTGATTTCTTTGTCCAGGTGTTTCAGTGCCTGCTTATTGAAGGGGAGAACAGTGGTGAGGATGCTCTAAGAGAAGCAGAAAAATTTGTTATCAGTGATGAAGACTTCGATCGGTTCTTGGATCGCCACAAAGATGTTTCCTGCTTGGTACCTGAATCTAATCAGAAGGTAAAAATGAAACTGTCCCTTTGTAACTTTATTTTTAAATAATGCTAGAATATTTGAAAGGAACAAGAAACTTTCATGGCAATTAATGCTTTCCCTATTAGTAGTGGCTTAGAAGAGGTTCAGTACAACTTTATCAGCGACTGCTTTAGTTATGGTGGGAGCCAAGATTTTTAATTTTCTTTAAGGCTTTTCATTGACAGCAAAGTTATTAGCAGAAGAGGAAAAACTCATTGCTCCCAGTCCTGTGGACACAAATAGGAGTACTCTTCCTGACTTGGGCACAAGATCCTGAAAATTTCAGAGTTAATGTAAACACACTCTCTAGTCTAAGTGTAGTTTCCTAATAAAGATTGACTGTGATGTCACATTATGCCAGTGTCATCAACCTACAAGAATAAGACAGCATCCCAACCAGCATTATATTGGGTACTGTTCCTCTGTACCCAACTAATTGTACTTTTGGGTAATCCTTCTCACAACAAAGTTGCATTTTTAACATTTTCTGTCTGAACTCTCTTGGATTGCACACTCAGGCTCTTTATTCAGGAGAAGACTCCTTGTGCTCCTGCAGAGCCTACCAGTTAACTTGATCAGCTGCCATCCAGCTTACATTAACCACACTGAAGGAGTTTGGTGCCTAAGATGGAGCTCAAGCTGTTTTGTAAATGCCTACAGACCCTAAAGATGGGACGAGGGGAGTTAGAAGACTCACTGTTAGGAAAGTTTATGAATTAAGTGAAGAAATAGCAATTTGATCCAATTTCAGGAATGTGTTAAATCTCCCATCTTGTGTTCCTTTTCCTCTCCAAAGATAAGGACTCCATTTACAGTTTACTTCTTAACATATATAGAGGTGAAGTGAGCAGACTGGGTTGCCTTTGCTATGTAAGATCTAAAAGTGAAGCAATGCAGTTAGCATTTAAAGCATTTGGTGAGAGGGAGCACTCATCAGAGAAAGGGTTAAGATGAGAACACAGAACTGTTTCTACTTTTTCTTTTTTCTTTTTCTTTTTCTTTTTCTTTTTCTTTTTCTTTTTCTTTTTCTTTTTCTTTTTCTTTTTCTTTTTCTTTTTCTTTTTCTTTTTCTTTTCTTTTTTCATAGTAGAAACCCTACAAAAAGGCTGCCCATGGTAGATTTGGTTCCAGAAGACAGTTTTTGATTTCTGGTAAACCTGTGTGAAAGATGAACACCAAATTGATCAGATTTCCTGTTCTACATAGCAGCAAGCTCCAGCTACCCAGAGAATTTTAAGGAGGATTTAGGAGATGTCCATTTAGCTAAGCAAGCTTGTCTTATTTCAGCTGTTGGCATATGACTTTGTGGAGACCTGAGAGCTTTTTCACCTTTGAGTCAGCAGAACACCTTTGTTTGGTGGGGTTATAATTAGACATTCCAGTTAAAATGGTCATGTCATTTGTTTGGAAAATGGCATAATCATTCCAGCATGCAAAACTCTAAGTTCTTCTGGTGTAGAAGTTAATAGAAAACTTGGATATTATTGAGAACACCTTTGTCCAGTTGGGCACTCACATTTCACTTAGACACTGGAGAGGCAATATTCCAGGAATAATGAGTTTATCATACATAAAGTTTTTCTAGTAATTCTGTCATTTATGTCTATAAATTTCATCCAAGCTCACTGAAATAGTGGTGATACAGCAACTGTTTCAAAGATTTGTATCAGACCTTCAATGAATAATTGTTTGTTTTGTCCTTCATTTTCAGTGGAATGGAATTTTGACTTGTACCTTAATTTAGTTTTTTCTTTTGATCTATTACAGATGAGGGATTCATATCTCATTCTGGATGAATATGTAAGTCTTTTTTTGATACATGGTATTTGTATGCTAATATATGTATGCATACAACAGTGATAGCCAGTTAATTTACTCTGCATTCTATAAAACAATTTTACCATGTAGTACAAGGAACAGATGTGATTTATGCCCATCAGACATGTTGTGAAGTACAATACAGTATGATCTAAGGAGGTGTTGCTATCAGCCTGCACACATAATCCTTGCATCACAAATCTTAAGGTGTAGATGTCTACTTTTGCAGGACATCTTTGCTCTTTTTCTTTAATACAAAAATGCAGAACTCAAAAGTTAAGTTTCAGAGTGCCCACTTAGTTTACATGTAACTGAAGTGACAACATTTAATCTTCAAGAATTATGATATTGCTTTGTTGCTGCTAAGATCTGTCACATGTCTAACCATGAGTTTCTGAGCCTTCTAAGGACTCGAGTTAACCTCTTTATGCACTTACATAGGCTTTGGTGGAATTGCAGTGCAACTTGCTTAAATCTGTAGAAAAATTAAGCTTTTGCAAATTAACTTTCTAACATCTTATGATCTTATCCATCTTACGTTCCAGATGCGTTTTCTAAACTGTAGAAATGGACGGAAAGAACCTTCCAAGTCTATCCTGGATGTTGGTGTAGAAGCAGCTATAAAATTCAGTGGATTTGATGAGAAGATGTTCCTAAAAAGAGGAGGAAAGTATGTGTGGAGTAAAGCCGATATGAAACTGGACTGGTGACTCAATATACCGTGTTAGGGCAGTGCATTCTGTAAAAATAGGAATATCTTTATAGGTGAGTGTATACTTGTATCTAATGCTTTTAATTACACTTGGTATTTTACACAGACTGATGTTCAGTATAACTCTACATGTGAATATGTTACATGCTTTTTAAATGCAGATTACATTGTCTATTACTTTCTTGAGCGTGACCAAATACTTTCAGAGCTTTCACATGAACAGTTCTCTGAAATAAACTTTCTAGTCCATTGCACGAAGGACTAAAAGGCAAACTATTTTTATGAAATACTACATGAGTGTGCATGCCAGATAACAAGCAAAAAACCACTCCAAACTCGAATTCATTCTAAACAGCTGTAATGATGGAGAAGTCAAAATTCTTATCAGGGAACACATTCTGCCTGTTTCTCAGGGCAAAATAGATTGCAGTTCCCGGGTAGATCACTGGAGGGCCAGCTGGCAGACCTCTGGAAGCACCTTCTGCTTTTTTCAGGGGGTAATAGAGGGTCAGAATCCAGGAATCTTGAAGTAATAATGTATCTAAAATGAAATCAAGGTGAAAAAACGGGCAGTTTTTATTCTTTAAAACTTAATTGTAACAGCATCTTTTCCCTCTCCTCTGTATACACACATATTTGCAAGAATGTTGAGCCATGTAATTTTCTGTGAAAACATATTTTTAGTAATGAAAAAATATTATATTCATCCATCCTAAAACCTAGAGGTACATTTTACCTAATGATAATCAACATGATATTTCACATTGGAAATGCCCTTCAAATATTTGTTCTAACAAATATTTGCAGGGAAACATTGTTTTCATTTTATTAGTATCTCAATTTTCCTTTTATCTGCAAATATTGATTTATTATTTTAAACTATTTTTGAACTGTGGGCATATAGTTCTGATGAATATTCCTTCTTAAACTAATTAATACCATGCAGAACAACCCAACATATATCTTCTGTTGCATACTAGCTTTTTATTTTGCTAAGCCATGGAACTACAAACAACAATGTTCATATATCAAGCAACCTTATTTTAAAAGTTGTTTGTCTCAGTAACTAATTAGCTTGCTGGTTATAAAACTGCAGACTTTAAATGAAACGAATTTGGTTTTGTGAGAGCTACCTTTGATTTTAAGAGCACATAGCATCAATATAAAATACAAAAAAAAAATCCCCAAAACCTGAAAAATAATCTAATATACTGCCCTCATTCTTGGTTTTCTGGCAAGTGTTATGGCTTTATAATTGCATGTTTTCAAATTTTACTAGTCCCATCCTCCCTCTGTCTGAAGGGCACAGGGATAGGCACTGCACAGAGCAAAAGTGAGATGGCACTACTCATTCATCCTGTCCACTGAACTCAATGTCTGGACTGTCTCACACATTTAAATATTTGCAGCAGTTGGGAGCCAGCATGCATTAAATATACCACATAGAGAAAATGACACCTTACTCAATTTTTTTTGGAAATGCTAGTTGATTTTTTAAAGAAGTTTTTGAAAGAAATGTTTTGCATTCACCTAATGCATCTTCAAAGTTGAAGGGGGAAAATGCTTAAGTAGGAGCTATTACTTCTGTGTAAAGAAAAGTGCTCCTATGAACACTCTGTGAAAATGGTTCCATTTGTAATTCCTTCAGTTTCTATTTTAACTATCCTAACTGTAAATATAGTCAGTGGTGCTCTTTTGTCCCTTTGTATTTTGCATTTTGCAATCACAACACTTCCTAGACACTGATATTTCAGTATTTTTTTTCTTGTATTAACACTAAGTGACATTTAAAATGTGGCCCACACACAGTAACCCCACAGTCTTTTGGCAGCTATTTCACTGACCTTGGCTGGAGTTCTCCCTGGCTCTATGGGCAGTGCAAATTTGTGCAACTGGGGTTTGACTTTTCCTGCTCAAATACTAAATGTAGTATCTTTCTCAGTACCTACACCACACTGATAGAAAAAAAGCATTTTACTTTGTTGTTGTCTCAGTCCCAGGATGGGGAAAGATTTAGTGCATCAATGCACCAAAATATCTACCACCCTGCAGCTTCTGCAGAAAATGCCAGCTGTAGCACAGCACACAGATGTGAGGTACACAAACTCCTGTTCAGACCCAGAAATCCTGCCATTCTTTTCTTTGCATTTTGCCCTACAAATGGCTATTCTTTAGCTTCCTCTGTGCCTACAGAGGAAACTGCAGGAGAAACAAGAAGGAGCTGAAAATGTCAAAATCCAGTAAATAATGCACAGACATTTTAGATGGCTTTTGTTAGAAGGTTCTATGTGCTACCTTCTTAAAATGTTAGGGATTTCACATCACCTCCTATGACCATACATAATTAGTAAAAGTTTCTGCTCTGTGGGATACTCCTTTTCAAAGGAAATATGAGTTTGTACATTGGAAATGAGAAATCTCACATTACAGTTTGAGAGTAATTTAAGTTAACGAACAACTATTGGTATTTCTATATGCAAAATTTATTGTCATGTAAAACAACAAAAATTTGGCTACAGTTGATGAATCTAGTTTATTAAAAAAAATTATAAACACAGTCGATATTGGACCAAAAGTGGACTTTGGGCTTTCATTATATAGTAGGTGCTACCTTTCAGTATAGGACTAGAAAAATGAAAGAGAATTCAATGGGGTTACTCCCAGGCTCAGTGATTACAGGTACGTTGTGATCCTGAAAAGTCAGGATTAAATTCAAGTCTTATAAGCACAGATATGCTTAATTGTATCTTTGTGTATAATATCATAGTATTGCAGCTAAGCAATTGCTACAGACACTGAATTGGGAAGGAACTAACACTGCATTCTACTATAATTATACAATTGTTTCTATTTGTAAAAAAAACATAGAGAACGAGTGTTTGGGAGGATGACTTCTGATGAAATTGTGATTGCACCTTGGGTAAAATTTTCACTTAAGATGCACTTTAGGATGTCCTCTTTTTCAGTGTGAAGGATCCTGATATATTTGAATGTTACAAATGGACTAATAGTGTTACATAATTAGTGCTACGTATTTCATTAATGTGTTGCACCTTTCAATAAATGTTTCTATTTTCCTAAGTTTGTCTGTAATTTATTTTTTTTTTCTGTAATACAAGCCATACCAGCAGAATGTGTGTCTGCATTCACAAGAGATCTGTAATTCTGGGTGCATTGAGTCTGCATTTAGCAGGGGGGCTGTTGCACGGTGCCAAGGGCAGCATCGAGGCCGACATGGAGAACAATGGTGGTGATTCTCCTCGTGATGAAAGGCACTTGTTACAAGCCTGAGTGGACTGCTCTGTGCCGGGAGAAGACAGTTCAAATACCTTGTGCTGTTCAGATGACAGCCGACACGAAAAGCACAGCTATCCATAAATATCCGAGAACAAAAATAAGATTATCTTCTGTTATGGTAAATAAGAGAGAAAAGACAGTCTATTTAGAAGACTGAAGACAAGCAGCTTCTCAAACTCATCTTCCATCTTCAGGCTCGGTGTAAACTCTTGTACTAGACAACCTCAAATCGAGCTTTTCACAGTATTTGGCCGTGAGTGAGAGGATGCTTAGCGTTTTATCCACTCCCCCCCCCCCCCGCCATTCCCCCGCACACTGCGGTGGTGCGGGGCCCAGCACCGTGCCGCAGCGAGATGCTGCGGGCCCCGTGCCGGGGCTGCTGCGCTGTGCGTGTCACGGCGGGGCGGCTGCTGGGCTGTGCCCGGGGAGTCCGCCAGACCGCTCCCGTTCTCCCGTTCTCCCGTTCTCCCGTTCGCCTCCCCGCTCCTGCCTGCCGCAGGAGCACCGGCCCCTGAACGGTGACACTCCGCACAGCCACCAACAACAGGGACAGCTCCCGCAGAACAGTCATGGTTCCCGTGCCTTCCCCTCCTTCCTTCCCTGGCAGGCAGGACAAGCCCCCCGCCTCCTCGGCACAACCAGCCCCGTTGTTCTCTCTGCCGCTGACGGACCTGCTGGGCCCATCACGCCCAGGCAACCCGAAGTGCTCTTGCTTCAAGCAGACGAAAAGCCTCACGGTACAACCGGCGGCTCGGCTCGGCTCGGCACGCCCGGGCCGGCGGCGCTGCCAAGCGGGAAATCCCGGGATCCCCGCGCCCTCCCGCCGCCGCCAGGGGGCGCCGCTGAGCCTGGCGCGGCGCGGCCGCTTCAAAGTGGGCGGCGGCGCGAGCGCGGCCGTTAATGGCGCCCGCCCGCCCCCGCCCGCCCTCACCCCACCCTCCTCCTCCCCCGCCGGAGAAAAGACCGGGAGCGGCGCCCGCCGCGCACACTCCGGCTCCGCGGGGGGTGGAGACCATGGTTGGGGCGGCGGCGTCCTGCCGCGGCTCCGCGGGATAGCGCGGGACAGCGCCGCGCACCGCCCGCGGGCCGCCCCGCGCCGGCAGGGGCTGCAGCGGCACGGTAAGGGAACCGCGGCGGCGGGCGCGGCGGGAGCGGGGCGCCGCCCGGGGCGGTGGGGCTGCGGGAGGCGGCGCCGGAGCGCGCGGGGCACCCTCGACCCCTCGCGGTGAAGGGCCGTGGCGGGCGTTCCCCGCGGCGGCCGGGTCCCTGCCGCTGCCGCCCGCCGGGAGCCCCGGGCGGCAGGGCGCTGTGCCGGGAGCGGCGCCGGGCTGCGCGGCGGGAAGCGCGGCCGCCGGCGGAGCGCCGCGTCGGGGGCGTAATGACAGCGGCAGCTCGCCCCGAGTGTGCTCTGTCTTGGGGTTTCTATAAACGAGCGAATTCGTCTCGAAAGAGTCCACGCTCTGGAGTGCGGTAGCCATTCTTCGGGGAGGGGGAAATAATGAGTGCAGGGGTCTGTGGAGTGCCACCCCCAGCCAGGCTCGCAGTGCGAGAGGAGTGGGCAGCCTGGGAGAAACCGGATCGTTTGGGTTGCAGGGCTGGAAGGAGTAGGAGCAAGGCTCGGGTTTTCCTTCCCGGAGCTGAAGTGATGTTGCCGTTGACTTTCTTTGAGCTGTTGGAAGAACCCATAGGTGCGATAATGAGGTTGTCTTCCCACCCGCTGGATCAAGGGTATCTTGTTCCTAAACAGGCCAGGCTCTACATCATGTGTTTATTGCTTCTATAGTACTGGAACAGGGAGTGTCGGCAGGGCAGGCTGATAGAAGAAGATACCAGCTCTTCGAATTTTTTGCTGTGTTCTTGGAAATACTGTCACTTCTGCCCTGGAACATAATATTCCTGTTCTATAACAAGCATAAATGATGATTTATAAATAGATCCGTTTGTTTATATTGTTCCCCGTGTAGCCAAACAACTGTTTACATTGGGAAATGGATTGCTTCATTTCACATTAGCTTATCAGTGCTGGCCCAGGAGTGGCTAAGCTGAAGTTACATGTTCTTGGGCAGAGTGCTACTGGAGAGATTACATCAGTAGGTTAAACTTCTGGTGGCTGGCTTGTCTGCTTGTATGTGCTTCTCTCACAGGCATCAGAGGCTAGTGATTGAGGGGTTAAAAGAGTGTGTGGGGTTGTACTACAGTGCAGGGGAGATCTGTGCCTTTTAGTGAAAATGGTTAGTTTATTCTTTAATGGGACTTTATAATGTGGGAAAACTTAGATTATGTTTTCCTGGCAGTGAGGTATCAAGGTGTCCTGACATGATGCTTGTTAAATACCCAAGAGAAGCAAGATCAAATGAGAAGAGTAGTGATAGGAGGGAAAATAGTTCCTTTTGTTTAGGAGTGTCTTGAAAAAGACAGGATTTTCCCCATGACCATCTTTGCCCCCTGGGATGAAGTTTTATTTTTTTACTCCCCCCTTTCCCTGACCATTATGTCTCACTATCATTGTCCTCTTGTGCTCTCTGTGTATTACAAGGGGGAAAACCATTTGTGATTGAAATAATAGTACAATGATAGGTGTTTCAGTTTGATATAACTACTTTGAATAAGCCATCCTTTATGTAAAACAGGGTTGATTTCCCCTCATATCTAATTCACCATGATTCATATACTAGGAACTGCTAGATCAAATAATGTGTTGTCTGCAGTTATTGTAGATTTTTGCCCTTGAAGCACAGTTTTGAGAGTTAACACTTTTACACTATTAGAAGTAACACTTACAGACTGGCGAGTTTTTTTGCCTGATTCAGTGTTTCAAGGCAATAATTTGTAGGGGAAAAAGACTACATAGTTGCAGAAGTTCTTTAATTTTAAGTGTCGGTTGTTTTTTTTTTTTTTCCCCAATACCGTATTCCAAGTACTTGTCAGATTTCATGTGGGGTTTTTTTATAACTTCTGACAACTTTTCTTTCAGTTAAGCCAAAGGACAAAGCTGCTGTCTTAAACATGAGTTTTGGCTGCAGTGTCATACAGTGGGTATGAATGGCTTCAGTGTATCTGCTGTATTTACAAGAATGCTCTCACAGCCTGGCAGAAAACTTGCATTTGCCCTCCCAGTGCTGATTCAGGAGAAATAATGGCTCTGATCATCCTGCAGCCTGGTCTGTGTGCACAGACCTTTTCTCTCTCTTAGAGACCTGATGCAGCAGGGGAACTGGAACCTGTTATGCTTATCACCATGTTTCCTGTGAATTAGTATCCATAGTTATGCAATTGAGTTAGTAGTCTGCGGATTAATTAGAAGACTTGCTTTTCATTGTGTTCCTTTTTACATCTTGAGTTGCAAAAAGGAAATGGAAGACAATTACAAACTAACCCACCACTTCTTTTGAGTGGCATAGTGATTCTGCTGTGTCCAACTTAGGCTGTGGTCAGCTGTTCTTTTTATAAGGCATGATCCTTTTCTGTATCGCTTTGCGGAAACAAGCTCATAAAATTCATTTTGAAGGAGATCAGACAAAAAGATCATAATGATAATGTCTGTTTTTCACTTCTGATGGCTGGGAGGAAGGAGCAGTTGAAAATAGACTTGCACTTCTGTCTGCTTGCTGCAAAGTGATATGTTTTTTGTATTTCCTAATCAAGTGGAATCAGAAATGCTTACAGTTTTTCTGCATATGCAGTCAGCAAATGCTGGAGCCAGCAAAGATAGTCTAAAATGGATTTTCAAATAGCTTGGTTGTTTGCTGATGATGCCGCTTATGGTAATGTTAATACCATTAAGTGTCTTTTCTAAAAGGCTGAAGACAAAGAGGAACAGAGAAAGTGAATCACTGGTAAAAGTGGTAACTTTTTATTTACTGTGAAGACAGAATATCTTGCCAGATTGTTCTAGTCTTGGCACGACTGTTATTTCCTTATTATAGCCATATTTTCACCTTTTCATTCATAGAATATCAAGTGAGTGGTGGTAGCTTGTTGCATTGAAACACCTTGCTGTTATCCTCCAGGTATCACTATGACAGTTGAATTCCACTTCATCCTCTTTATATTGATTGGAAATGACTTGTGATTGAAAAAATACACTAAAGCTTATTAAATACAAACATTTTCTTCTTCATGATGTCCAATGGATCGTCTAAAATACTTGAGAACGTGGATGGGTCTTGCAGGTTGTCTGGAAAATAAAGTTCTAACTTACCAGGTTCAGGTGTAATTTTTTCATTACTTACAAATGTTCAGCTTTATTTACACTGATCACTGCTTTGCTTGTGAACAACCAGATTCCATAGTTTTGGAGTCTATATTCTTGATTTTCACTTGGAAATTTTACTGACAGTTCTGTTTCTGGAGTATTTGGGTTATTTCCTATAACAGTATGAGTTACAAGTTATGAAAGCTATCACTATGGTTCTTGGAGACAGTTTCAGCTGACCTGCCTTTGTCTCAACTCTACTCTCTATTAAATAGATCATATGCAGCATAAGAATTGTATACTGTTCTACACATCCAGTCCTTGCAGAGGACTCTCATATTTAGCCAGAAATATGAAATACGAGGAATATGAAAAGGAATTAGTAAAATATATTGAGGCAAAAATCCATTATTAGCCCTTGATAATCAGGTAGACGATCAGCTTCTTCCTATGCTTGTTATTTCTGTCGTTGTTCACCAGTTGATTTGCTTCATGTTTGATCACTGATGAGGATCTGTGTGTGGGTTTTATAATCTCAGAGGTATTAATTTCCTTCTATATATACATTTTTATGTGTCTGTATATAGAACGTTCTATGCAATGTATGTATATAAATATACCTGTTTTACTTTTCATTTCTCTGATGGGGGCAGGTCTGACAGAAGCATCAGAAGTGGTTGCCTGCTGTCTTCCTGCACAATGTTTTCAGTCAGGGCTGTCTTCCTGCAGTGACCACACAGGATGCCTGTGGTGGTATGGGTGAGCAGAGTCTGTTCCTTACTGAAATGCCCCCTCCCTGGGGTGATAGGAGGGGTCTTGCTGCATTCTGTAAAGCAGCTGTATTTTTCTGGGCCTGATGCTTCAGACAGCATTTGTCCTCTTAGGAGGAAAATGAATGTTTTTTAAGTCTGGGTTTCGTTCTATTACTGCAGTCTTCCCTTCATCTCTCTATTCTGTATTAAGAAATACATCCATCCCGACAGAATGAGAGCAATGCTCTGCGACTTGTGTGGTCAGGCCCATGTCTCCAGTGCAGCCTTGTAGCAGAAACTTCAAGTTCAAGACCAAACTATGTGCAGTCAGTACATATATATATATATATATATAGCTTGTTTTTTTTAGAAAATAGATTGTGTGCAACTCTGTGAATGTCTGACTTTCATTTTTGCTCTTAATGTCTAAACCTTTTGAACAATTCCAATTGCATTTGTGAGAGGTTGGTAGCTTATGTCCAATAAACCTACACCTTTTCTGGCAGTAGGTAGCCTCAGCAGATGGAAAGATGCCTGCTGAAGGACAGATTGAAATCTGAACTCTTCCTGCAACTTTGACACACATTCCTAGGAAACTGGGTTTTACTGCCCCAGTTGCTTACAAATCAACTTACACTGTGTTCCTATTTTTGACACTGTTTCAAATTATACTTTTCATTAATTTCTGAGTATTTTTGCAACAGTTTTGAATATGAAGAAGAGCAAGTGTTTAGTCTTTAGCCTCAAGTAGCTTTATAATATGGCAAAAAGTGTATGATGAAAAAGGAAAGATTAACTGGTTTTTAAAAACATTTTATTTTATTATTATTCTTCATACATACCCTGCTTATGTGAATTCCTTTTTTTAAAATAATTATTTTAACTATTTTCTTTTATAAATTTTACTTTGTATTAGCAGCTCTTTAGACACCCAGAAACTTTCTTTGTCGTTGTATCATATAAAGATTGTTCCCCAAATGGAACAAGACTTAATAGGATGCAAACTGAAACAGTTCAGTCTTATTTCTGTATTTCTCCTCAGTGTTTGTTTTCTGTAAACAGACTCTGTGTGAACCTTTCAGTTAGCTGATCACTTTTGCATGCTGCTATCTGTTGAATACATCTTGTGGTCTTTGTTTGCCTTGTCATGCTGACTTGATTAATGTTGTACCATCATCTTCCTTCATGAATAATGTATTTCCTGTCATGCAGTTGGAGCCTAGAGGAGAGGACACCTACACCTACTTTCTTAGATTAATTATGCATTACTTTTACCTTTGATGTGTACTGTCTATTCTTTAGTGGAAAAAATGCTGACCAAAAGAAACATATTGAGGGTGTATAAGGTATGTTAGATTTGTGGAAAGGCAGACCATATTTAAAACCAACCAAACCAAGTCCCCAACTTTTATTAGAGCTTCCTGTTTTTTTTTTCTTTGTACTTCTGATATTTATTGACAACTTGTATTTTGAAAGGTTTGCTGGTGATGTCTCTTTACTTTAAAGTACCAGGTTTTGCTGGTGTCAGTTACTGTTTCCTGGTTGTGTGTGTCTAGCTTTCTAGCAAAGATGTGACAGTATTCATTAGGTCTCACTGTTGCTGGAAAGCTGTGAGAGGTAGGATAACTTCAGCCACAGCTGTAGGATGCATGTGCCAGCTCAAATGGGCTCTTGATGATTATTCCATCTTATTGTTTGGTCTCATTGATCCTCAGGATGACACTTGGAGCCTGCTGGACTCTGGCTTGCTCCAAACACTGAGCTGACCTCATAAGCTTTGTGCCTCAGGTAAAACAGAGCAGTTCTCTCTTCCTGTTAATCACTGAGAAGTGAAACTGATACAGGTTAAGCACAACATGATGGTGAACGTTGTAGCTGCTACAGGAGCTGAAGCCAGCTGCTTCCTAAGGGTGCAGTAGTAAGCATTTAAAAACCTTCGAAGTTTGTGGATGCTCATCCATTCATACTCACCTGCAGGATGTAAGTTTATCTCAAGGTTACAAGCTTGTTTGTTTTTCTTTACCATGTGATGTGACAGCCTTGGAGAAGATTGTGCTGGAAGAATTGGTGCTCTGTGAAGCTTGCTCAAAGCAGTGCTGCTGACCCTGGCACCTCTCCATGCTGTTGGTGGCTTTGCTCTGTGTGTTTGGTTGAGCCCCGTACTTTGGATCCTTGTGACTCTGAGGGAGCCATTCTCTGCAGTGTGAGTTCATCCTTCTCTCCACTGTAGTTTTTCACCCCTGCTGCTTGTTGAAGCAAACAGCTTGGCTCCATCAAACTGCTGCTGTCACTGGGCATCAGCTGTGGTGGTGTTCAGAAGATGCAGTGTCAAGTCACCTATCTCCTTTCTTGCATGATGGGATGTCCCACTGGAGCAGCAGCACTGGCCATTTACTTTGCATGGATTTATGTCTGAAAATCCATTCTTAAAGGTTTTACCACTGACTTTTATTGAGGCTGGAACATGATAGTTCTTAGAGGTTTTACTGTCTTAACCCCTTTGCATCTGTAGAGTCAGTAGGAGTGTGATAGGCCATTTATCGGTCTTTTGTTCTCTTTTGTTCTAGCTTGTCATTGTCTTAAAAATAAAATCTCACTTCAGAGGGAGCAACAGGGTAGTTCTAATTTCAGTTCATGTTACATATTTAGGCAAAAATCAAGGCATGATGAATTCACAGACAACTCAAATCCAAAGAATGTCATATCTTTTTGGCAAACTGTCAGTGCTAAATATTTGCATCAGTCACTTCACATTTCCACTAGCTCCTTAGAAAGGTGAACTTCACAGATTTGAATGAAATATAATGTTTGACTGTGTTCCCTGTTTTTCAATTTAGACTACTGCTGTGAAACTTTCTTATAGTCACAGATGAATGTGTTTTCAGGGGCTGCTCTTTTTTGGCAAGTTTACTGTTTTGCACTGTCTTTTCTGAAAGGTCTGCATGGGGTTTTTTGGGTATTTCTTTGGTTTGATTTTGCTTCCTGTCCTCTTTGATTCTACTGTATTGGACTTCAGACCAACACAGGCAAGTCCTTGTAACTTTTATTGATAGGAATAGTTGCTTTTGGATGGGATGATTCACCACAGCTGCCAGTATACGGAAGAGTCAAAACATTGTGCCTCTTCATTGTGCTAATAATAGTGATGTACCTTTTTGCTGGCTGGCAACACTGCTGTTAGTGGCAGCTTCTGAAGGGATTGCTGCAAGGGCAGTGAGGATCTCTGCTTTTTCCCTTTCGCCTTAGGATTTTTTCTTGTGCAGTTTCATTTCTCACTCCATGACCCTGAGCCCATCCTTTTCATTGAAATGACAGTGTATTTTCACTCTGCTGTCAACCGATTCTGATCTTGAACTGTGGAAGGGCAAAGATGGTGCTATTTTTGGAGGGAAAAAAACCAACTACTAAAACCCCTGCAAAACAAAACCATTTTTTGTGCTGTGCTGGACAGGATGTTACTAAAACTATAACCTGGAGAGTTGCAGGGTAAAACAATATGTGCACATAAGGATGTCCTATCAAAATCATCTCCACTAATGTGAAAATCCATTTGTTTTCTCAATACCAAGAGGGTTTCTGTGTGATTGCCTTAATGTGGGACTTACTCAGCCCTACTGGTTATGAAGAATTCGAGCTTTACAGGAAAGAGAGGAAATAATTCTCTTAAAAAAAATAATCTTTACAGTCAAAGGAACTTAATACAAGCATGCTTAAATGAAAGTCAGTATGTGTCCAAGCTGTTGGAAATGGCTGAAAGGCTGCAGAAGGTTAGTATCTGTCCACCAGCAGTTAGGTCTTCCTAGAAATGTGTAGGAAATGCTCTTTCTGGGAGCATTTTAAGTTTAGGTAATTCATATTAGCTAAAGTCTTTGTGTTTGCTGTCCAGCTGTTTCAGTGCTTGACTAGGAGAAGACTGGAGGTTCCTCAATGAGAATGTTCCCAGGTATTCATCAGGCTTTGATTCTTTTTCATTCAGTGAAAATCTGTAGAACTCCAATACCTGAAAACAGTAAATGCTGTAAAAAGAAAGTAAAGAATAATTTTCAAGATGTGTGTTCCTTTTTTATACAGACACTTAATTTTTGAATATGTGCATCAGGTAAAGCACATCATGCTTTAATGCATTTATTGAATGCTCAAAAGGGCTTTGTGACAGAACCTTCTGTGATTTGCATCATTATGTTCTTCAGGAGTCTAAGTGCCAAATTGACTTTAATTGAGGTGGCTCCCAACATTTAAAACTATTACATATCTACAGTGTTGGAAAGTCTGCAGGGATCAGAAAAGATTCCCTCATTTAGCAGAGATATTTTTTTCCTGAATATACTGGAAATACTTTCATATTGCTTTAAAACAAGTTACTTTTCCTAATAATACAAAAAGCCTTCTCCAGTTTCTTCTCCATATTCTTTGTCGTATTCAGCAGCCATTCAGTACGTGGAAATAAGGAAATGAGGATATTTTGAAATACAGATACTTTGCATAAATTATTTCCAAAAATATTTGGTGGATTTGAATGTTGACATTTTCTTTGGATGTTAACAGTTAGGGAGTATAATGAAACTTTCAAAGAAAAAAAGATATGAATTCCTCAGAAAACAATTATGTAAACACAGCGATTTTCCTCTCAATGCAGTGTGCTTTTGTAGATATCATCTATTCCAGGAAAGTACCACAAATGCAAAGTATGCAGATGCAAAGAGTGGCTTTGGGGCAGTCTGTCCCAAAATGACCAGATGTTTGCCATCTGATGGTACAGCTTAAACTGTATGAACTTTTAATGTGTGAAGGCTTGATGTGCCTGCCAGTGAACGAGCAGTGCTGTATGATGGGAAAGATGTGAGTTATTCCAGAATCCTCTCAGAGGGTTGTCTGGTTTTAGCCATGAAGACAGCCAGGTTGAGTGGGCCTTTGTCTGCTCTGGTGTTATGAATTGCAGCATTGCATGTCTTATCATAAATGAGCACGCAGGGAAGTGGCTGTGTGCTCTGTATGTGGAACTGTATTTTCCTTCATGATAATTCCTATTTGGATCTTTTCCCTCTTTTCACACACTGTACCAGTTTTCTCCTGTGTGTGTTAGGAGGGGGATGTTGGTTAGTTGACTTAGTTTTGAGACTCCATGGGAAACTTGGGGCAGAAAACTGAAGATAATTTGCATATGTAATTCCCTTTTCCATCCAAGAACCATAGTCCTTTCTTAGCTGACAAGAGTGCCTTTGGGAAATGTCTGATATGGCACAAGATCTAGAAGAGTACTGACAGTCACCTTGAAACAACTCTCATCCAACAGGCATATGGAAATTATCCCCAAAAGTTCCAGGGTCACAGGCAGTATATGCTTTGGGATAATGCTATTATATCAATTTCTTCTTGTCTCCTGTTTTGCCTTTATTTTGGCTGTGCAGCTCACTGCCAGTCGCAGTGATGGAGCCATTGCCAAGTCAGTCCATCTGGCTTAGCCTATGCAAAATGCAGCTGTACCTCAGTTTACATCTGTGCCTCTTCCTGTGCCGTGGGGCCACTTTGTAGCCTGGAAGGAGCTGCCTGGTGTGTTTCTCTACACCCAGTACATCTCCTGTGTGGTCAAGTTTCAAGAGGGAAGGAATGTGAATCTACTGTCTTCAAAAGGAAAGAGTATTTCCCTTTATTTCTTTTTCAGTCAAATACCTTGTGTTTCAATGTATTTGTGATTACAGGCAACTTCTTTGGTCCATTTGTGATTGACTGAAAAAATGAGGTCAGGTTAAGTCTGTGTTGATTTCTAGGTCAGACTGAACCTTAGAACCTTTTTCAGTTTAATTTCTCTGTAGTACTTGTAAATGAACAATAACTTTAAAAATATTTGCTAATGAGGGAATTAAAAATGGGTTTATTTTCTCATACAATTATGAGAAGTTGCAGAATTTAAACTGCTTTTACGCCTCACTCAGATCCCCATTATAGTCAAATTATTTTAATATTTTTCCCTAGGAAATTAGACTAGCCATGTGGAAAAAGCATTTTTTTTTTTTTTTTAAATTTTTAGAAATGGTGTGATATGCCTACCTCTACTTTTTTATAGGAAAACATACAATATTTAGTCAACATTACTGCATTTGGGGATCTTCTGGAAGGCTTAGAAAAGCTTGTGTGGTAAAAGAAATATGTAATTGTGATTTCATTATTTTAACCATAGGTTTTGATTGTTTTTTCTTCACTGGAAAGAAAAAGAAATACAGGGAAGACATTTTCCATTCCAGGTTTTTAATAAGCCGGTGTATATGTGGTGGCGAATTGTCTTCTCACAAAGACTCAGTTCTGTGTGCTTTTCTATTATATATATTATAATAAACCTCATAGTTAAATACAACCATCTCTTAAAAAAAACATCTAAAATGACAGAGCTTCTTTAGAAGTGCATCCAAGAGTTAGTAGAGTAGTAATAGCAGTCAAGTTCAAAGCAAAGCTAGCAATTAAATCTTCTGGCCTATCATGCTGGAAATGTCTTAAATTTCCCTGTTTTCAGCATACAGTATCTGCTGTATTAGTATGAATGGATCTATTAAAATGCCTTTTATCACTGTGCTTTGAGCTTTTCTGTCTTCATGAAATCATGTAGCTGCTTTCTCTAAAAAGCCTTTAAAGAGCTTCCCACATCTGATCTGATGAAAAGCACCTCACTGTTGGGAACCAGCCAGTCAAATAGCTGTTCAGCTGTGGTAACCTGAATATTGCTTGCCAAGAGAAAATGGTGTGGGATATGTAAACCAGAGGGAGGGAGGGGAGGGACTGTGGCAGGTGGGTAGCTTCCTACTCTGCTTCAGGGAATCCATGGGAATTTCATCTCCTGGCTTGAGCAACAGCATACTTAAGCTGGCACTGTGCAGCAAGGAGCTTTACCCAGAGTTCATAAGGGCTTCTCTCTACTCTATGCTATACACTTAAATTTTGCTTAAGTTTCCAGGATGTAGCTCTGTGTTTCCTTGGCACAGGGCTTCAATTTTTTTTGTGGCCTGTTCTTGCACAGCAGAATTTCTCTTTGAAAAATATGTTGTGTCCCTGGCTGCTGTGGGAGCTGGTGCTGCTGAGGGATCTCATCTTTCACTCCCTTCCCCCTGTGACTAGGGCTGACAGTGTAGGACTGTATGAAATGCTGTCTCCTGACAGAGCTAAGGAGGGTGCTGAGGATATGTTTTGCATAATCACAAGTTGTCACCGCTGTAAGTAAAGTGAGAATTCAAAGCTGCAATTCCTTCTTGTGCATATAACCTGTCAAACCTCATCCTCTTTCCTGTGTGCCCTTTAGCGTTTGTCCTTGGACCCTGTGGCTGCCAGGCTGTGAGCTGCATCATAAGCTCTGACAGGATGAAGTGCAGAGAGATGAGTTCATGGCTGTTTGTGCCTCCTGGCTACTCTTGGCTGACACAAAAAAAAACCCCAACAGATGACCCATGGGCTGTCACACAAATATAGAGTAGATCCCACAGCCTTTCTTTCTGCATCTGCCACTGGTCCTGTGCTGGGGCTGACACAGGTTTTTTAATTCTTCTGCCTGTCAGCTTGTGGCTCTGTACAATACAGTTTGCTTGTTGAGAAACCATTACAGCACATCAGCAAAAGCCTGTCAGGTGAATGGAGCAGCAGCCAGCTGTAAAAATATAAACAAGTAGATAGGTGTCTGTGGGAAATAAACTGAGAATCGCAATGTTCCAGTACTTGGCCTAGGCAAGATGCCATTTAACATTTTCATTTCTAAGACAGACACTTTAAAAAAAAAAAGCATTCAATTACGCTGTTTACCAGAATGTAATAATAAGTAAGTAGCTGCAAAGAATGATTTATTTCTTTTTGATGAGTAAAACCAAAGGTATGTATACAGGATGTAGCTGTTCAGATTTCTTGGTGAAAAGTTTTCCAGACATGGAGCATGAGGGACTGCATCGTGGAGAACAGCAGCTCTGCAAAAGTGTAGGGATCCAGCTGGATACAGGACTCTTAAGGTATCAATGTGCTGCTATAGGAAGGGAAGATAGGACTAATTTAATCCTTGGTTGATGTGATTTATAAAATAAGCATTTTTTTCCTGGCATGATAGAGGTGTTACTAATGACAATAATGCTCAAATTCTGTATCTGATCCTAGTTTTTGCATCTTTAAAAGGTCTTTTGAAAACCTTCAGGTGGATAGAAAGAACCACAATAATTATTAGTGGTGAAAAAATTCCTGGAAGTGATATAATATGGAAAGGGTGGAGTGTGAGCAACTGCTTTTTTTCCACCTGCATTTTTATTTGTAGTTACTGGATTCCTGTCCAGATAATTTTAAAACAGACTTCATGTCATCCAAAGATAAATGCTAAAAAATGTTGAACGGATTGATTAGTCAGGTCATTTTTTGTGAGATAAATTGCTTAGTTGCTGATGCAGGATAAAACATTAGTAAAAAACGATCAAGAAAAAGGCTAAGAAGACTGAAAAAGTTATTAAAATTATGGGAAAAGCATTTGAGGGGCAGTTCATGTGAATTAAATAATGAGTTCAAATAGCCCAGAGGCATGTGCAGGAGATGACCATTGCTTGTGTCCTTTCAGAAATTCTTGAAGTTGGATTCATTTGGTTGAAGCCTGAGAAAAGGAGGAAGATCTTTCAGGATGAAAGGATACCATTCTATAAACAAGAATAACCATTTTATTTGTCTAAGGGATCAGAAAAAAGACTGCATTTTATGTACATTGTATGCATGTTCTTTCTTCAGGATTTAGACATACAGCTTCTTGTTGAATATAATGATCAGGCTGCAGGCTGGGGGACTGGCAGGATGCTGGCTATTTAAGAAGAGCCTCTTGGGAAAGTCTTGGGAAGGGAGATAATTGGTTTGTCCATCTGTATAGAGCTTAACCTAATAGCTGGATAACTCCAAGGAAATGTCAGAGAGAAGGGTTGAAATTTTTAGTTTGGATAAGGGGGGAGAGGGAGACTTGGAGTAGGAGGTAAATCTGTGAGGTCCTTCTGTAGAGAGGGTTTTTGTGGTTGGAAGAGATTGCCCAGGAGCAAACAGGAGGAGTGACAAACACTGCTGATAAAGAACTATTTGTTTCCTTGGGATGCCTCCCTCCTTTGCAAGATAGAAGTGGGAGAGAGGGCCCCAGGAAGGCAGCGCTGGTAGAGCGGTTAGTGAAGTGCTGAGCGAGGTCTGGGCAAGGGCAAGGTTTTAAGAGGAAGAAAGAGATTAGGAGATGCTGAAGTCAGATGAAGCTGTTGCAGTGACTGAGTGTTGGCCCAGGACAAGTTGTGTGCTAAAGAGAGCTGGCAGAAGAGATGAAAAGCATCTGTGGTAGAGCTCTAGGAAATGAGTTTGAAAGCAGCTTAAGCACTAACCATACCCTGACTGTACAAGAGACTGAACACCTTAGCTGCCTTGACAAGAAAGTGTGTTGTACTCAATTCTTTCCTTTTAAAATTTGTTTTTCTCCTCCCATTTAGAGTTTGATAAACATAACTAGAAACACTGTCTGAAGAGCTACATGGAAAGGTGAACAGCTGTAGCTCTTCAAACCAGTAAATTGCCCTTCCTTCCACCAGAGAAAGTGGTGAATCTCTGGATGTTTCCAGCCCAAGGCAGGTTGTGTGCCTAGGCAGTATTTGTTATCCATGTAAAAGCTACTTATCTTGCTGTCAGGGTACTCAGAAAATGTGAAATAATTTGTGGTGTTCAGGTTAACAATCTAATACATCCCATGGACCTTCTGACCCCAAGGTACAGGAAATAATTTTCTTATTTTACAAGTAGATAGACCATAATGAAAATAAATTTTTATTTTCCTCCTGAAATGTCAAGATAATTTAGGAAGAGGGCAATAACATTTTTTGTCAGTTTTCTTAGTTTTCAAGCAAGATTTGTTTTAAAGAAGTAGGAGGGGAAGGCTGAAGTGCAGAGGATGTGGAAGAAGTGCGGGGGGAACCTTGTTTTGGTGGCAGAGCTGTTGGCTGAATAACTGATCAGTAGCCTAGAATTTTGGAGTACATGTATCTGAGCTTTTTTTGAGCATTGGTTGCCTGAGTAACAGTAATTACTGTTTGTTTTTTCTAGAAGTATGGTAGATATTTTTCCCATATCACATCTCTCTCTAAATGGAAATCAGTGGAGGATGAGAATGTTGCAGGATGAGAATGTAAAAATACTTATTTTTAGGAATTTCAAATATTAAGGCATACTTCAATAATTACAAATATTTTTAAGTAGCATGTTGTTAAAAACTTAAGATGAATAAGGAAGATGAGAATTTTCTGTGTTTGGCTATAAACTTATTCCAAGCTTTTTTATATTTGATAGCAAAAGACAGGTTTGATGTTTAAAATCTACATACTCAGTTTGAGTAAATAAGTTTTGAGTATTTGTTGGAAAGGAACTCAGCTGATAGTTTATTTCTGAGAAAAAACACTAGTGGATAAATCTGAAAAATGGGAAATAGCTTGCAGTGAAAGCAGGACTCCTGCCAGTTGCTGTTTTCTGAATTCATAGAATCATACAATTGTTTAGTTGAAAAAGACCTAAGATCATCAAGTCCAGCTGTTAACCCAGCACTGCCAAGTCCACCACAAAATTTTGTCTAAGACTGTGCTGTCACAATTTTAAAAGCTGCTTGGCAAAATGGAACTCTCAGTTCTGGTTTTATATGGTCAGTCAAAATAAAGTGTAACCCTTATCTTTTGTCTTTCAGGCTTGTCTAACACTATCAGAATTGTAGACTGGTTGGTGCTTTCTCATGGGATCCCTGTGACTGACAACGGAGAGATTGTTGTGGTAGGTGTTTGCCTTGACCATCTTGATAACACTTGGCTGGGGCACAGGCAGATGCAATTTTCAGTGCAGCTTTCATAGGACTATTATGCCAACAGAAGCCATGGGAGGTGAAAAATACGCCTCAGAAATGAGTTTTACAGTCTTTGGAATTGCTCTTGTGGTTCCCCATAAAAGTGGAAGCCACATAGCCTGGGGTAGTATAAGAGGAGGGAATTTGTCAAAGTTTGCTTTTAATTATGGGGCTCTACCATGAAAAGGGTTGGTTCATTTACCAAAGAAATGTAGTCAAACAACCAAATCTGCATTCTAATTAGCTTCCTAGAAAAATCCAAGTCACAGAGACTTGTTTGACAGTAATCCTCAAAGCACAGTTTAATGGTATCACCGAAAATGGACTCACTAGGCTTTCATTTTTAAATCTCTACATAGCATATATGTGTGTATGTATATACACATGTATAAAACATGTATAAAAATATATCTATCTTCATCTCTATAACAGAGCCTGTTGTGCTTTCATATATGTTTTTTTTTACTTAATAGTTCAATTTCCTGTGTATTCCCTATGTCCCACACACTTCATACCACAAATAAGGGAGAGAGATAATAAAGTGATTTCCTTTTTGAGATACAGAATTGTAGCTATGTACTCGATAGCAAATTATTGGTATAATTGGTAAATGTATCTCCAGTCAAACAAAAAACATAGCACATATTTAGCTTCAGATCTTTTAGAAGGTAGCAGAACTTGTGTTTAAATAATGAAAACCTGTTTCTCTGTGGTTTGGAAAAGGTCATCCTGAGAATATCACTACAGCTGCAAGATCTGCATTATGCTTGCTCTAATATATGGCTATATGCAGAACTAATGGTATTTTTAGATTTTGTATTTGCTTGAGCTCGTGACTTGCTGTTGGTAGCTTTCCATTTTTCAAGTAATGCTGCTTTTGCACACATTCATTTTCTGGAAATAGTACTAAAAAGTTGTACTTGTGGACTAGCAAATTGTACAATATTTTTCCCTCCTTTTCTTTGAAACTCATGTTCTTAGCTTAGTTCTCAAAGTGTAATGTTGTTCTTACTTGACTGCTTTTGACTACAGGAAGAACCTATTGTGAAAATATAATCATACCCTCATTGGCTTATATTTAAGTATTGAAGGTTTAATGTAACAGTCTGTATGCTCTGCTTGAGTAACATATCTTAATATAAAGAAGTATTTCTTAGTTCTATAACTAGTTTAAATATTTTTCATCTGTTTTTTTTTCTGCTCCATTTTTTAGTACTAAGTGGAAAGGTCTGTATTTGCATGTCTTTTTTATAAGCAGAAAATCTAAATGGGAGGGGGGAAGAAGAGAGATAACATTTATTTTCAAACCAGGATGTCTGCTACTGTCTTTCATATCCCTTGCTTAAAAAAAAAGTTGATTTTTTTGGTCCCTCACAGTGCTATAGTTAATTACTTCTATAAACTTTCAGTTTACAAGTAATCAGCATTTTTCTTACTTTTAGAAAACTATGCTAGAAACATATCATTGATTCCTGATACTTAGAAATAGGAAGAAAATCCTTATAAGAAGTGAGAAATGGCAAGTTTATGCATGTCTGTCCTTGGGGTCAATGATTTCTTGAAATAGTTCCTCTCCCACTTAGTGATGTGCTTTACCCTGCATCATGGGTATTCAGGGAGTGACCACAGCTCTTGATCTTGTGGGAAGCTACATGAGCCAAGGTCCCTCAGCCTCTCTCTCTCCCTTCCTTCACCATTCAGTGGTGAATGAACCCGTTCATCACTGTGCTCTTTCATCAGTGCAGCTTGTTCTGTTCTCACCTTGCTTTTATTTAGTTTTCTGCTGAGGTGTCTCTAAAGATCCTCAAACTTCTCCAGGCACCATATCCCATTTTGTGAAACATGAGAGAAAAAACATGAGTAACGTACTCTCAGGAGCTGTGTCCATTGTCTTGGAAAAGCATGCATAACTGGTCAGTCTTTTTTTTCATTTTCTCAAACATGTGGAAACATAAGTTGAGTGTGAGATGTTCTGGCAAAGTCAAACAACTGTGAACTTGTATGATCTTTCCTGGCCTTCAATCAGTGTGAGACCAGCTCTGACATCTTGTGAACGTACATGGTTAAAGTGTGCCTTGAGTTCTTGAATCTTTCTGCTGCCTGCCAACCCTATTTCACTGAAATGGCTCTAAGGGATTACTGAAATGGAGCATGTCCTGGCAGAGATCTGTATTGGAAAATATTTGTGGCATACAGATGATCATGAGGTATTTGTGTAAAGAACAAGAACATACCATACATAGCTCAGATGATTAATACAAAGCAGAGAAGTGTTGCCCTATGATTTTCCTCGTCTGACAGGCAAGATCCTGCCACTCCTGTCTGTGTGATAGTGAACACAGGGGGACAGCTCATTGATCTTTCCTAAGCATCTAAAGAGGCTTGTGCTCTTCTCATCTTCTTTAGACGTGCTTTCAAAGCTTGCTCCTGCTCATTAATAGGGAGAGAAGGGAGCAGATGGAGAAAGTCAGAGTTTGCCAGTAAAATGCAAAATTCTTCTCTAATGATCTAGTGTTGGCTTGAAATTGTCAGATTTTCTATTAGAGTTGATAATTTCTGTTTCATTGCTTATAACCTTAAAATAGTTATATGTTTCATTTCACTGTGGAGGGAAACAATCAAAATATTTTGGCTTTGCTTCAGATAAAGATGTTTTGTAAGTAGCTGTCTGTAACCTTAATGGCAGTTGAGACCTATATAAACTGAATCATTGTACCATAATTTAGTGACAAGTGTGTGATCAAGATCTAGTGATATAGTAATAATTTGAATTCTTATCATAACCATAATTATTATTTTATGTCTTATAGCAGTAGCCAAAGAGACTACTTGGCTCAGTCCAACACAGGAAACTGGTAACTAAAATAAAATTTGATAAAGATGTAAATATGTGTCTACAAAAGTCAAAGTGTTTTTTCAGCCTGTGACATAAAGAATGAGCTTGTCAGCTTCACAATGTAATTCTTTCTGTGATGTCAGCCACAAAATAAAATTTATTTTTAATTATGGTTAATGAAACAAGATGAAAAACTAAATGTATCTATTTGCCTTAGTCATAAAAAAACTTCTCCACTAATAAAGAAGGGTTTGAAGGTGGGAAATATTTATCAGTACGCAAAATTTTTAAAAGTAAATTCTCTGCTCATTCTTAATCCATCTGTGTTCCTTTGTTTACCTGGTTGTTTATGTGTTTGGTCTGTGGCTAGCTCTGATCGACATGGAAGTGGTTCTGACCAGGCATGGCCTTTTCAGCCTTCATTGCTTTTAATTCTTAGTTTTGAATGCTCCTCTAGTGCTGCAGAAGAACTTAGCATCCTATTGAAATAAATAGCTGTAGATTGCATTTCTGAGGCTTTGTTTCAAATGTTGCAGGTTTTTTTCCCCTATATTTTTGTAATTTTGTTGTTGTAGGCAGGCTTTTAAAACCAGCATTAGCTTCTAACATAGGAACATTTTGGGGTTGTGCCATATGCCAAAACCTGATTAGGAGTTATTTCCCACCTCTTTTGAAGTTTGTAGACTAAGTCTGGCTGTGAATGTTTACTTTTTACATGGATACTATGTATATGTGACATTGGCTTTTTGCAGTTTATTCCAGGTTCTGTAACATTGATCACCTTTCTATTAAGAGGGGATTGCAAGAGTTAGTGATGTTGTGGATGGTTAATTTTCTCCAGCTTACTGTGTGAGAAAGGAAATAAGGGACACAGATTACTGCAGATGTACAAAGTATTAAATGTGCTGGAATGTACTGGCAGTGTATGAAGCGGGGAAAGAGGCACAAGTCAAGACACTTGTCTACTGTTGTGTATTTTGACCTTTATAAATTTAAGTGACCACTGCACACCTTGCAGCAATTTTTTGTCTTGTGCAAAAGAATCTTATTGCTGTGTAACAGTCAGTTCCTAAGCTTTCACAAGCTTTCTTCTACTTTTTCTATTTTTTTTGAATGCAATGTACACAACTCCATTAAAGCAGTACTTGAAAATTTTCTTGTCCCTAGAGTCAGACATTACAGTGGAGCCTCTAATTTTCTCTGATCAGTTTTCCATTCTCCTGGTAAGGTATTGATCCTAACAAGAATTGATAGCTCTTTTTGTGTTCTGTGTCATGTCAGTATTACTAAATCTTCCTCCTATCCCTAGCATTTACAAATTCAGCTCTTTCTGCTTTCTTCTGGCTTGCATTTTGCATTTCTCAATCCAGTTTCACTTTTCTATGAAATTTGCTGGTTGGCTTGAAGTAACACTGCAGAATAAGAACTGCCAATGGGAATGAAACTGCTGGAGAGATCTGGATCTCAGAGAGGGAAATCGCCCACTTCATCCCTTTCCTTTTCTGTCATGGTAAAAGGCTGGTTTTACCACTTGCCATATTATTTAGCAGTCCTTTTAGTGTTTCTCTTATAAACTGAGGTGCTGGTTGCCATTTCTGTCAAACCTTGAGTTCAGGGGTGGGGAGGAAGCAGATTGGTGGCTGTTCTGTCAGGCATAAGCTGAGCTGCACAAGCAAGCTGGTTTTCTCAGGGGGTATGGAAAGAACTTCTCCAAGCATTTGGGAGCCCTCTCAAACCTCAGTGCTTTCTGTTCCAAGCTCAACAGCTACTTTTCAACATTGCTTTCTTTAACCAAACAGCAAAACCAGTCTCCACAGAAGAAAACATTTCATTTTGAGTGTTAGTAGGGAAGGCAGGAGAGAGCACAAACGGTCTGTGTCACAGGATAATTATATTGTCTTATGCACTACATACCACTTTGCCTGCTTTTTCCATCTGGTAGCTCTCTGACCACTGCTGTCTTTGCAAGAACCCAGACCTCTGGTTATTTCAGGTCATAGCAGGTATTGTAGCATATTCTTCAAGCCAGCTCAGGTGATTCAGGTCTGTGGTTAGAAGTTAAGTTCAGTTTGTTGTTCAGTATTAAAATGTTGTGCCCAAGTATGAGAGGCTGTATTGCTGTTCAATACCTGGATGAAGGGGTCTCTGCCCAGCAATCCGAATTCTTACTCTAGTGCCATTTCTGTGTCCATAATTTGTTCCTTTTAGAGTGCTTCAATTTTTTTATATTTCTTAAATGTTTTTTAGCTATTTTTACAAACAGTTGGTTACTTTTATTAATTTCCAACAACCACATGTTTAGAAGCCCCATGTGTTCAACTTTTACTTTATATGTTTTAAATCTAATATTTGGATGATTCCTGGTCTACATATCCTTCTCATTTTCACTGTCTCCCTTGAGCTTTCTTTAGTGGGGTTTGGGGTTTTTTGTTCTTTTCAAGTACAGATAGGTTATGAAGTGCTGTTGGTTACTGACCTAGTTGTTTTTTCAGTCATATTCCCAAACTCCCCATTAATTCAACTGCATGACTTCAGCTATTAGACTTCATGGGTTTAGAGTTTATGTAGCACTGCCTTGGCTTACAGCTGATCCCCTCTGTCTGATGCTAAGTCCTTCCTATTCTCCATCTAGAATAGAGTTTGATGCGGCTGAAAAAAACCCTGAATTTATTCTGTTTCATTATAGGGTCTTCCTGCACTGCTCTGCTCTAGCCTTTCCCAGCATAGTGAGTTCTGAAGGCCACCAAGCACCTTGGTTCAAGTTGCGATGCTCTTGCTCTCCTCTGTGCTCACCATTATAAAGGAGATGAACTGCTTTGTGTCTCCCCTTTTTAAAGGAATGGCTTGCTCCAGCTCTTTTGGAGAAGCAGCAGCCAGCTCCTGTGCTCTTCCTCTTGTTTGTTTTTCAAAGTAGCACTGCTTTGCTCTTGCATCTATTTAATTGGTTTCCTGCTGGAAAGAAACTCAAGGGCTGCCTTTGCCAATTAACTAGGACAAAATAGTCTGTTAGTAGACAATGTAGGATTTACCCAAGGATTTCAGAAAAGAAATGTGGGATACCTTTGGTGGTTTAACAGTTGTTCTGTTCAAAGAACAGTTGTTCTTTGGTGGTAGGCTCTTGTCATTAAACATGCAACATGTTCCAGGTTTAGTTCCTTCCTGAAAGCTTTTTTTTTTTAATGCATAGTTTTAATATTGACATACTATTTGATCCCAATAACGTGTCAAATTTTTAAGTCCTAGTCAAGCATTTACTGTCTTTGGTAAAAAAAACCAAACCCATCAAAACCTAGAGAATGACTTAAGTAAGGCCTGTTACACAGGTCAGTCATGTGGTAGACTATATTTAGGAACATTAATAGCCATATTTAAAAGGAAATTTGTTATTGGCCTCCTAGATTGCTAGGTGCAATAACTTCAGCCAAGAAAGAGCAGTCAGATTGAGTTTGTTACTAGGAATATCTAAAAACCAACCACAAAACCTAATTTTAAACAGTGGGTTGTAATCCATGCTGTTTGGTTTAGAGCTCCTTCAGCAATTCCTTTCTAAATGTCTATTTTAAACCAGTATGTCAGACCTCTGGCTGTTTTTTCACAATGTCCTGAACATAAAACACTTTGACCATTAAAGTAAATAGGAAAAAGTAACAACTAAAGAACTTAAATATATATTGTTTTCAGTAGAGTGGATTCCCTTTAAATAGAGAAGTATGTTTGAAGAGGTGGATGGTGGTGTGTGTGCCATGTTACTTGGTTGTTCATTATGGTCCCAACCTCATCTGTGATCTTCCCAGCAGCTGGAAAGAGGGCAGGCTTCTGTGGTTTGTGTCTTGTTTGGTTTGGGTGAGCATGAGTTGAACTTGGAAAGTTTCCTACTATCTGAAATGTACACTTGACCTCTGGAAAGTGTAGAGTACCTTTGCCTACCATTTTTAAATTCAGTCTTTCAGTCATAACTTTTTAAGATAAAAAGGTGCTTTGTTTTTGGGTTTTTTTTTTTTTTTTTTTTTTTTTCTTTATTCCTTATTTCAATGTTGATTTGATTGGTCTGCTTTTTTTGGGCTGCATACAAAGGTATGGAAGCTACAGGAATCAGAACTGCTCAGACAAATACTGTATCAGAATACATCCTGAGGCCCAGATGGCTCTGCAGAAGATGGTTGCTCACTAAACTGAGCTAGTCATGTTTTCTGAGGCAGAGGATTTAGTACCAAGGCTACTAATATTAGTTGAATTGTCTTACAGCTTGTTTGTGTTGATGTAAACCTCTGGCCCACTGCAGTGTGCACTGTGCAAGCATAAGAGAATCATTTCCCCACAGAGGAATTTGCAGTTGATTTCTGTTAATAAACTGTTTGGGACTGTTCTGAGGTCCTGAAAAGGTTTTTTGCAGACATAACCAATGTCCAAGGTAAAAGGCTTGACATAGTTATTTTACATAAGGAGAAGCATGTTTTCAGAGAACTCTTAGCCTTTTCCTGGATATTGTTTTTGTGGGACAAGCTTTGCTTACCTTTTTAGTTACCTTTTTGGTAATGGACATAGGCTGATCATTTTTACCTGTGGAAGGAGCTCATTTTATGAAGTGGCTTAGGGAAAATATTGTGTATGTAAATGCTTTAAATATAAGTATCACTGCTTTATTTTATTTCCTTCTTTAGGAAATAAAATTACTTAATTCTGATAATTTTCACTTCTTCTGAAAATCATCAGGACTCTCTGAAAAAGCTCTTTGACTTTTTGTTTTTAAAGTTTTTCTTTATAAACCGCTAGAATAATAGCCATTGCAGCTTAAGCTGCCCTAAAAATGCTTTTCTCCTTGCCAGAATAAGTCTATGCAAATTTCAGTTGCTTTATACAACAAACTAGATCTCTCTGCTGGGAAACTGAAGAGTAAGTAGGTGTTTTCCATCTGTGTGCCCAGAGTGCTTTCTGCTACTAAGCAGGTCAGCACTATGACCCACAAGATGTGCAGTGGGGGCTGTGTTTCAGCATCCTTCATGCCCATGTGCATGAGCACATAAAAGTTACAGATGGAGCAGGATACGGGTGGTTTGTACAGATACAAAACCCAAAAGTGCTCTAGTGGATGTTCAGCATGGAGTGTGTCCTGAGCACCAGGACTGTCAGTTGCAACATCTCTGTTAATTTGGGGAAGGGGTTAGTATGGTCTAGGTGCGCTAGGAGATGATGCAAAATGGTAGCAGGCAATTCCTCTCTTGAGTAGGCTGCCACATTCACTGCATACCAAATCTACAACAGAGTTAAGTACTCTGGTGCACTAGGTATTAATGCCTGCACCATCGGTACCTGAGGTGTTCCCTCTTTAACAGGATGAAGTATGGGAGTATGTAGAAGATGTAAGGATTGACTTAAGTACCTTCAGCTTTCTCTTCACAGCAATACAGTGCTATGTAGTGTTATGCTACAGTAAGGTAGCATCCTTTCTTATTTATATTTTTATTGCAATTCAAATTGATTTTGCTAACTCCATGTTAGAAAAGCTTTATTTAAATGATGTTTTTGATAGCTTATTCTATTGGTGTATTCCTTGAATAACTTTTGACATCTCTTCTGTTTGTGCATACTCAAAAGTTTGTCCTTCCATTATAGTAAAGGTTTAAAATCCCAAAGGTTGAAATAAGAGTGGGTCAGGCTGGAAGGGACCACAGTAGATCATCCAGTCCTACCTCTTTGGTCAAGCAGGGTCATCCTGCAGCACACAGCACAGGTTTGTGTTCAGACAGTTATTGAATTTCTCTGGGTTTTTCTGGGAAACCTGTTCCTGTGCAGTTACCTCCACAGTAAAGAAATTCTTCCTCATATTCAGGTGGAACCTTCTGTGCATCAGTTTCTGTCTACTGCCTCTTATCTTTACTAAATGAATTAAGGAAAGTGATTTGCCACTATAGAACTTCTGAAAGCTTGTTCTTAACATTTTATTGTAAATGAGGAAGGAAACTATAGTTCAAGTGCCAGAATTTAATTTTTAATCTTAATTTGCTACAATTATTAATGGGTCACAGGAGAAAACTAAATGCAAACTAGAAGTAATAAACCAGAGACCAACACCTATAGACTTTTGAGCTGTCCTTAAGTGTACCAAGTGGTACAAAGGATATTTCCCAAAAGAATTTCTCTGCACGTGTTCTCAAAATCAAGAGGTCTGTAATTTACTGCATTTGTTACCTAGAAAAGAGGAACCTTGAAGGAGTGTCCATCACTGTGGTGCTCTTTTTCTCTTCCCTGTTGTTTTCAGTTATCTCTACATGCCTCAGTACTTCAGCCTTTGGTTTCGGTATCTCTGCCTGTGTGGTTGCAGAGGCGTTAGGCACGGTCTCTGCCATGTGCTGCTGCTTTCTGCAGTCAACAAGGGTTATATATGTGTGTTGTACTGCAAATGTTGTTTAAGATAGAGAGGGAGGAAAAAACAGCAACAAAGCTGGAAGCATTACTGTGCAACAGTAATATTACTGTGAAGAACTGGAGCTGGGGCTGATGTTGAGACTAATATATTATACCCCTGGGAGTACTGTTACATGTTAATTCTCTGCAGAGGGAGAAGTGCAGGAAAACGTGTACTCAGGCAGCTAATGCAATACTCATCCCCCATCCTCTGCTCAGCCCATGTGGTGTGGTAGGTACCATCTGAACTGTCTGTGTGACTAAGCTGCATGAGCTGTTCAGTTATGCAGTAGGTGTGGGACAGAAGAGAGGTTATCAGTTGCTCCTTATAACTCAGGTGATGTTCTAATCATCAGATTTTTTTTTTTTTTGTGCATGCAAACTTAGTGGTTCACACTGACATAAGGACCTTCCCTTGAATGTGTTTGTTGAAGGTCTTGCAAGGTCTGTGCTTGACCAGACCATCACTTAGAGAGAAACTAAGCATCTGTCCCTAATCCAAGTGCTGTTGTATATTAAACATCTGTCTTTAAGTTCCTTGGCCCATGTGAGTGACATGTCTGTGCACAGGCATGTGCTGGCTGTCATACAAAGACATGGAGACACACAGTTGGAACATGGAATTCTGGATGTGTAAGATGAAACTTGGAAACAAACACCACTTTATTCATCAAGCTAGCATGGCTGAGATATTAACATAGACCAAAATATAATTAAATTTTGTAGCACTGTGCTTAGAGGCAAAATGCCCCTTTACCAGAGAGGAAAGGAGCAGCCAGTTGCCTAGTAGGGCAGTAGGAGTGAAGAACTGGATTGTGCTGCAGTTTATATGATGGGATGAGGGCAGGTTCCTTTGAGCAGGAGGAAATTAGAACAACAGCAGATAAAAAGACAACATTTCTAGGGGGATGCTGGAGAATAATCAACTCCATGAAGAATGTTTCACTTTTCCTGTGTTTTGGCAATACATTCTTTCTACTCCTATTGATTAAATGTGCTCTCTTGGTTCTTCCTCTTAATACTGTTTATGGAAGATAACCCTTCAGAGCAAGGGAAAACTTTAATCTCTGAGGGGTAGATGTGGGACATGAGACCAGGAACTTGTCCATACTGAGAGCTGTGAAAGATGCTGTCTCTTACCAATACCTACCTGGAATTTTGTAATTGTTGCTGAGTCAAAAGAACAGAGAGCTACAGGGAAGTTAACCATACTTCACCCCACTCTGAATGCTGCTTTCAGCCAGCAGCATATCTGCTTTGCATTTCAAATCTAGCCTAGGAAGGGATGATGCTTAGATATGTGGTGTCTTACAATTACTGCAGGAGCTGTTGTTCAAACCTGAGCTCCACTGTTAGTATGCCAGTGACACCTGGAGAGGGTTTGTGGTGGGTTTTTCAATCCCAGGTATTCTGTTCCTCATCTGAGACTTGTGAAGCACAATAGAAATACAGCATGCCTTAAGCATGCATTTTGTCATAGTTGCAAGTGAAAGAGTTTTGATTTCCTTTTGAGAGGTGGTCCAAATGTCTTAGTCAGAACTAAGGCTCCATTCTCCTTGCCCATATTTTCAGTTTAAATGTGGTTTCTAGCTTGAAGCTTCTAAGGCTTTTCTCTTTCTCCCCAGGAAGAAATCTCTTACTGAGCTCAAACTTGGTGTTATTTGGGCTTTGTGTAAACATAGCTCTTACTTTTCTGGGAGAGTCAACTGTGGAGAAGGAAAAAGCTTGTGGTGTGTCAAAACTTCAAACTGCTTCTTACTGATTTATTGCTTGTGTGGAGACAGCCTAGAATGCATTAATTCATCAATTCTTGTAAGCAGAGAGGAGGGAAAGAATAGGAGGAAACAAGAAAGGGGGTGGAGGGGAAAAGAGTTGGGGAAGAGAAAATAAAAACATGGGGAAATATAAGGGATGGGAGGAAAGACATAGCAAAGCAGTTATTTTTGTGGTGGTCTGGGAATTTCTGGAAAATAATAAGGTGCTTGCTAGAAAGCAGTGGAATTGCCTCTGCCCTTCTTATTACTATGGCCTTTACAAGCTAGGACACTGTTTTGGTCTCAAGTCACTTCTGAATGCCAGAGTACATTGAGGGGTTTTTGCAGTTGTGCTTAGGTTACAACTGACTTTTAAGATCAGTCTGGTTTAGGTTGGCTTCATCTTGCCTCACTTTAAGACCTGTGTGCAGCTGATGTTCCCTTCTCTAAAATACTCAGAGCTTAATCATTTTGACTGTTAGTGATTTAACCTGTGACCTCTCTCATTTTTGTATATATTTTGTATATTATATTTTATACACCTATATCGATGCACAGTAATTCACAGATGGTGCCTTGGTATTGGCCCCAGTATTTAAAGGCAGTGGTTCACTGTAGTAAAGTTTGTGGAAGTCTCTAAGGCTCTAATAGGTTCATGACTCTGAAAATGAGACAGGCAGGCTTGTTGTCTCCAGACCAAAATGTGTTGCACTCGTGCCAGTTTTAGATCCATCTGCAAAACCAGTTCTACAGTGTCAAGGCTTTTCTCCCGTATTATGTAGGATGGAGTTTTCCAATCCAGCAGAGATGAGGAGGCTTTTAAAAGGTGTATCATCTTGATCTCCCTGTTTCAAATCATCTTAAGCCTCGTGCCTCAGGCTGCTGAAAGGGCTCTGAGGTGTGCAGAGGATCTAGGACTCCAGTACTGAGAAATGGCATCATGCAAGGGCTTCCCAGCTTTTGCCTGAGGTCATCTGCTGCTCCAATGCTTTTTTAGTCTCTTGAATAGAAAACACTGATTAGACACATGAATTCTGAGCAATGTTCTTTAGTAGCTACACACCTGTCCTTTTGTTCATATCATCTTTTGGGAATATTGAATGTTTAGGTGATATTGCAGTGGGATTCCATTTGTTATTTACTCTGCACAGAAGTACACTGCTTCTGGGATGAGTTGGGAAGTTCATTTATTTCATCTGTTTTCTCGAGAATTCTCCTGTCTTTCCTATGTTTTCAATTGTCTTACTTATTACACCATTTTTCTTTTTATTACATTTCTTTTTTCTTACCTTTGACTCTTCCAGTTCTTTCCCTTCTGCCTGTTTGCCTTTCCCATCTACAGTTTCTTTCACATGAATTTAAGTGATTTTCTTTTTTCCTTTGAAATGTTTTCACCCTTGCCTACAGGATCTGAGTAACAGCCTCACCCAGTTTATTTCAGGTTGCTGCTGTTTGGCAGTGCTACAAGAAGCCACAGTGGCACCAGTGCTGGTGACAAACATAGAAAAATGCAAGGTCAGGAAAGTCTTTGGTTCTGTCACATTCACTGACTGTATTTTTTGGAATATGTGCAAGGATCTAGCTCTCTGGGGCACTTCTGCATGGACAGCTTGTGGCATGTCTATTTTTAGTATTCTTTTGAAGGAGTTTTAACAATCTGTTTTCTGTGTTTGTTGCGATAATATCTTTTCCTTTCTACCCATCCATATATTTGATAGGCAGTGTTCTCATAGTCATAGATCTAGAAACTATCCATTGCTTTTCTAACCTTTAAAATCATTCATAGTCTGTGCAGTAATCAAACCAAAGTTTTGACAGGGGTGGTTGCCGTATATAATATTCTAATTTCTCTAGAAAACAAACAAGAAAAAGATTTACCCAGGTATTTAGCAAATAAATTGGTGTGGAGGTTTTTTTTTTCTTCCTCTTTTACATGCCCTAACAGTGATTTGCCCCTGAAACAATCCACTGTGTTCATTTTGTTTCGCACTCAATGTTACTGTTCAGATACCTTTTATCAGTGAAAAGACACATTCCTTCTTTTTTTGGAATGTTTCAATGTAATCTTTATATATGTATATGTTTATACAGCTATATCTGTACACATATATACATATACATATGTGCGTGTGTATATATGATACATCTATAAATATTTAAAATACAGGATTTTATCAGTCAGGGAGGTAAAGCAATGAAACATAGTGGCCACTCATGAGTGGACTAAAGTCCCTAGAACAATTGTTTCAACTAAAAGTACGAGCTTGTTTCCCATGTGCTTTATTGTCTGTGAAGCTGAAGTTGCTGACAGTGTTCTAAAGCTTTTATACATGGTCTTTTATCTCTTCTGGGCTTGGGCCTTGGGCCTTGGAATAGCTTGAGGATAAAAACTGGGAGAGGTTGAAGTTGGTGGTTAGTCTGTGTAGGGGCTTAAAGGCTAGGTCTGAAGAGTTCACACTAGACAATGTGCTGACATGACTTTCTGCACTACTCTAAGTTCAAGTTGAGTACATGTAGAAAAGAGTTATGCCTATAAACAGCAGCCTGTTATACTGCTGGAATAAAGAATGTGGCTTTAGTGGGATTCTCTGGAATTCAAAGGATGATACCTATCGGCTGGACTTGTGCAGTTGATTGTGGATCAGATTTATGAATGAGTCTGGAGACTTAGGTAGGCATTTGACAGGCTGACAGGATTTAAGAACATAAGGAAGGCAGGCATCAGAACTGAAGTTAGTGATCCCTAAACATCCATGTAAATCAGTCTTGTGTTAGTGTGACTGACACTTATCAGAGAGCAATTCTGCTTTACCAGGCAGTTCTGTGAAGATGAAGACTTGGAGACACAGCTACTGCAGTGATAGATGCCAGTAACTAATGGTGACTGATAAGTGAGAGATAGGAAGTCTGCCTGCCAGTTTATGTTATTGTAAAAGCTACCTGGTGGGTGGATGTAATAATTAATTTGCTATATGAAGTGACTTTGAAATGACCTTATCTGTGATATAGTTGCATAATAAAAACTGGTACCACCAACACAAAACATTTGCAAAGTGGTCAATTGTGTCATGTAGGCTTCCTTCATATGATCCTTTTGAAGATCTTTGGAAAAGCCTAGGAGCAATGAAAAATGGCATCATGTTCTAGCTCTGACAGAGGGGTAGCAAATAATGCAAGCTCCATGACTGTTGCTGAGTGCCCTTAGTCACCAGCCTGGATCATGGGGAGTAGTCCCTGCTGCCCTGAGGGTACGGCCCATGGCTGTGGGATCATGTGCAATGAGCCACAGCTTGGCTGCAGAGGAAGGCTCTAAGTCAAAAATATTGACTTAAAAGAAGTGGTAGGCAGTGTCAGTTCCAGAGTGCAGTGTAGTAGCCTTTCTACAGATGACTGCACTTCAGGCATCTGTGGGCTTCTTCCACATAAGTAAAAATATGTAGGTTTTTATACAAATTGATATTTTTATAAATATTAGTGGTATGAATGTGTAGTGTAGAAACATACTTCATATATTAAAATTACAATTGTACTAGTAGATGTGTTTGATTTTTATATAGGAGGAAATGTAGTCTGTATTCTATATTTTTTAAATCTATAAATACTTATACACAATACTAAAACTGTACTATAGCAGATGTCTGATTTCATCTAGTATTACTTTAATTGGAGTTATTTTGATAAAGAAAGATTGAGACCAAATTTTAAGTCCCATTTAAGTCCCTTCTTTTGATTTCTAAAAGAGCTGCTTTTCATCATGTCAATAAATTCAGATTAAGTTAACTCCTTAAGGCAGATGACTTAAGTGTACCTGATTAACTGTCTGTCTGGTGGGAGTGGGGACTGAAGCCTTTAATTTAGAAATTAAACTCATCCCTGACCTAAAGCTGAAATTGAGATTCTGCTGAGATCTCTATTTTGAGTCTTCCTTGGTGGAAAAGACCCACCAGCTAGTGTGCTGCACATGACTTCTATTCATCCCTATTTTCTAGTCACTCTTCTCACATAGGCAGTCATGTATCCTAAGTGTTGATGATGCAATTGCAATTTAAATGTACAATGCTGTGAAATACTTGACTAGCATGCTATAAGAAGAATCATATTGTTTTATGATTTCTAGAATGACTTTTATGTAAGAAAGTTGCATTTTTTTCTGCTTTCATAGAAGTCACAGTATTTTTACTTCACTGTTTTCTGCAACTCTCTGAGGCCTGTTCTATTCTTGACTTACCAGATGTTACCAGCCACTTGTTCTCACTAGAAAATGTAGTCTGTGTAGGTGGACCAGAAGCTAAGGGATTACTGTTCAGAAATACAGTTCATGTTCACTTAATTCATTAATTCTTCAGAAATAAAGTTTCCTTTTCATTCCACACACATCTCTGGGAGTGCCTAAGAGTCACATTCATATATATTGTGTTATTACAGTAAGAAGACTTCAGTCCCTTCTCTCTCTTTGTGCAGAGGTTCCCTTTTAGTGTGGACATGCATATGGTTGAAGAATTAAACACTCGTTAGTCAGGTTGTTAAATATTTATGACAAGACTGCTCTGAACAAACTCTTACTAAAGCTATTTCCTATGCTTCTGACTTCCAGTTTGCTTTGGGATGCTGTCCCAAAAAATCACTTGCTATCTTACCATTTATCTTACAAATTCAGTATTACCAGATGCTGACCACATTCAGCAAAAAATACATAAATGAGATTGACCTTGGCTGCAGTAGAACTGGGAGTTTGAACTGATGACCAGCTTCTCTTCTGATTTTCTGTGCCTCTAAGTCTGATTTGGTGTATCTGCTGTCAATATTGATGTTTGGACTGAGTTTGGCAAGCAACACAATCTCCAGTGAACTACATATGTTTAGTGTGCTGGGGTCTGTTGAACTGTACCTTCACTAGCATTATTTCTGGGACTTCCTAGTAAATAGCCAAACCATGGGGTGAAATTTTCTACTGGCTGTTTGTGTAACTAGTGCTGTCATTCAACACAATGACACACCAAGATATTTTTCAATATCTTGTTCCTCTAGAAATCCTTTTAGTTACCTTGTCTTTCTTGCAATTACTTAGCATTCTCCCTGAAGTATTGCACATCACTAGAAAGCATGAGAATACATTCTGAAGCTGTAAGAGGCCACAGTTGTGAAACAGTAGGAGTTTTGATCTGGTTTTGAAAGAAAGTGTTTGTTTTTCTAATTTTCTCTTAAAAGTTTATTGTTTGGTTTTATGCTTTATTTTTTAACCTTTTAAAAGTGTTGTGATGTAAACAGAAAAGCTTATTATTTAGTCGCAGCAGTGTACTGGATGATGATGAAACAAGACCTAGTCCATGCATTGAAAAGCTTCATTCTCTGTTCCTTTACAGGGTACCCAGGAGAAGTGATTCAGTGGGGTGTGGAGGATTTTTGTACAAAACTTTTTAGGCTAGGTGGCAAATTTCTTGGTCCTTGCTTTAATGGCTTCAGTGACATTGTATCCTCTCCTTGCCCCATAATGAATGTAAAATTTCTTTCTTAAAAGGGAGTGTTTTGCAAAGAGGGAAGAGCAGGAATGGCTCTGCTACTATTTGAAGCTGAATTCACATTTTGCCCAGTTATCACCATGGCTGAATTCAGCATGGATTACATGCCAGCTGTATGGGGCAGCTGATCTCTGCTGGTCTATTGAAAGCCAACTTGAAAGGCATTTTAATTTGATTCATTCTTGCTTTGCAAAAGACAAAGAGGAGAAATGTGTCAGTGAGGTGTTATTGCTGTATAGTCATTCTGCAAAAGTGGAATTACCACAGTGATACCAGTAAGCCTCTATTGAATATCCTAGAAAATGGGGCTAAGCCTTGGGGCTGAAAGCTTGATATTTTTTTCTTGTCACTTATCGACCCATGCTGAATATATATAGATTTTTTTTTTTTTCTGAATTGAGCCATGCCATACATTTGGTGAGCTTTAGTCTGAATTGTGTCAGATTCTACACTTAGCCATAAAATTTGCTATGATTTTGGTCTGCCTGATGTATGCAAGTGCATTTTTAATGTAATCTGTCCTTTGTTGTTCATTTCCTGGTTTCATCTACTTGCAACCATAAGCATCAGATATGCAATATACTAGGCAGGACAAGAAAATAACTAACAGCAGACAGTTCAAATGTGCTTGGTCACTACTTCTCAAATACCTCATGAATCTGTCTGTATATGTCAGATAAACCAAAGTTTGGAAGAAGAAAATTGGTTTTGTTAGTAATTTGTGTGTGAAGTGAAAAAGTAGTGTTGAAGTACAGAAGGTCTAGTAGCCTTAGAAATCATGGGGTTTCATTCATATCACTGTGTCAGACTTTCACATTGAGGTCTCAGAAAAGACTGCACAGCACAAGTTGTGTTTTGTGAGGTGGAGCCATTATTCATGTGCTGTTCTGTGGGGTTGTTCCATTTGAAACAGTGTTGAGTTTGTGTGTGGGCTTTCAGAGGAAGTGCTATAGAGCAGCCCTGGAAATGGGGTTGCTTAACTATTATTCTCTCACCACTTCTCTCTGTTGACTGCACTAGGAAAAAAATCTTTTGGTGGTACTTGCGTACATCACAAAAAGCATCTTCTAATGAGTTGGACTGAATGGGAGGGCTGACAAAATCTTCATTGTTTCAGAAATGTTAGGGACCTTGGTAGAATCATGCCTACAATTAATTGAATATCAAAGACTTGGACATAAAAGAAATGTTTGTGAAGTCTGCATGTGATTTCTTGGGGGACAAAAAGCACGCTTTTCTTGAGCATTTGCCTAAGTGTAGTCTAGTAAGCATTAGTTAGTTGTGGTTCTGCAGGCTTGCAAAGTTCATGGATATGACTTAAAAATTAGCAGGTCCTGCAAGGAGTAGCAGAGGGGGAAAAAAGGATGAAAAAAAAGACAAACCCCAAAAGAACTGTAGCCGTGATTTGAGTAATGTAACTGCTGGTGTAAAGATGGTAAGGAGCCATCTAATTTTGGGAAGGAGAAAGGCATGATAATGTGAACCTTTCAGCAGCTTGGGATGTGAATTTTCTATGCTTGGAAGGTCAATGTCACAGTGATAAAACATTACTAGTAAATATGTTGTTAAAATTTGATGTACTCCATAAGTTACCCTTGATGTTTTGGGGGAGTGTGTGGGTTTTTGTTTTGTTTTTCTTCATGTAAAATTCATAAATTAGCTTTTCTCTTTGGGAATACATTTCTTACATGTGAGGTTTTTTTTCTTTTTGCTTAGTCAGTTGACAACACACCATCTGGGCCCTGAAGCCTAGGATAAAGATGCTCTGCATGATCCTATCCTATCACTGTCTTGAGGGTGATATATAGGTTATTTTAGCCTCTTCTTATAGCTCACTTTGTGCTCTTATTTGCCCCAGATGGTTGTTGCTACAACAAAGTTGTGGTCTCAGCATATTGAAAGGGTTGGAGGAAATTGCAGGCTAAAACTTGCAGTGTACTCAAAATATTTATTGTTCTTGCTAAAATTAACAGCAAACTGATTGATCTGTCATGCTCCTGGGAACAAAAATATCTGGCTCTGTGAGTTGAAATATCATCATGCTGGAAAAGGGCATAATAAATGCCTGGCTTATGAAAGACCTTTTGAGTCTTGCCTGGGTAGCTGAGGTTAAGGAACATCATGAGAAAATTTTGATGTTTGTGAGTCAAGGTTGTAACTAGTGATGGAAATCACAGGAATTGGAAATGGGATTTTTGTGTTTGTAATGTGTGACAAAAGCCTGTGACCTAAGGGTATTCCTGCTTGTCTTCATATGTTTAGTGTATTGTGTGTGGGGTTATTTTTCCTTCTGCTTTCTATATGCAAGTTCTATCAGGCAGGGGATATACAAGGGAATGCAATTGCTGGCACTGTCGAGTTAACTATTGCTAGTTAGTTAGGTCATTGGAAAAAACAAACTCAACAGGCAATGTGATTTTCAATGGCAGAAATGTACTGACTATCAACATAAGGAAATAATGGAATATCTTTACTTTTTGTGCTGTTCTTCAGACTGCTCTGCAATGACTACAGCAAGATACAGGCCTACCTGGGACTTGGTACTTGACCCATTAGTGTCCTGTAAGCTCTGCCTTGGTGAATACCCCGTGGAGCAGATGACAACAATAGCACAATGCCAATGCATCTTCTGTACCCTGGTGAGTTTGTGTTCTTTTTTAGATAGCAAAAAATCAAGACATAAGTTTCACTGCAGAAATAGAGTGTTTCTGCTTGGGGGGACTTGCCCTGAAGTATTGACCTTGCAGTGGAAATAAATACTGTTGCTATGTACTTGACACAAAAGCTGGGAAGTAAACATTTGTTTACCTGCAATAAAAAAAAAAATCAGCACTTAAGTATTCTGTATAGTTATCTGCTTACCAAGGTTATTCACACTTTCCCTTTTATCAGTCAGTGGCTTGGATCTGGGGGTGGTTTTGGTATATAAAAGACATCTTATGAAAGATATCTTCTAATGAGTTGGACTGCATGGGAGAACTGATGAAATTTTCACTTTCTTTCAGAAATGTTAGAGACCTTAGTGGAGTCATGCCCACAATTAATTGAATATCAAAGACTACTGGGGTGGGTTTATGATTGATTGGGATTTTGTTGGGTGCTGAGGTGTTTGGTTGGTCTTTTTGTTTTTTGTTTTTTTTTTTTTTTTTTTTTTAACTTTAGAAGACAATAGAGTCTTTCAGTTGAAAGGGATCACTTCAACCATGATCTGTGGTCCAACGACCTGGCCACGTCATGGCTCATTAAAAGCTAAAGTATGGTGTTAAAAGGCATTGTCCAAATGCCCCATAAACACTGCTCTAGGAAGCCTGTTCCAATGTTTGGTCACCCTCTCTGTAAAGAAATGCTTCCTGATGTCCAGTCTGAACCTTGCCTTGTGCAGCTTTGAACCATTTCCATGTGTCTTGTGAATGGATACCAGGGAGAAGAGCTCAGCACCTCCCTTTCTACTTTTCTTCCTCAAGAAGCTTTAGAGAGCAATGAGGTCACCCCTCAGTCTCATTCTCTCCTAATTAGACAAACCTAAAGTTATCAGCTGCTCCTCACAGGACACTCTTTCCAGCCCTTTCACCAGCTTTGTTGTCCTCTGGAGATGCATCCAAGGACCTTCCCATCCTGAAGTGGTGGGGCCCCAGAACTCCACCCATGCTGAAGGAGAGGCTGCACCAGCTCTGAACACAGCAGGACAATCACCTCTTTTAAGCAGCTGGCGATGCTGGGTTTGGTGATCCCAGGATGGGCTTTGCCCTCCTGGCTGCTGGCCACTGCTGGCTCACACGGAGCCTCCTGTCACCAGCACCCCAGATGCCTTCCTGCAGGGCTGCTCTCCAGCCTCTCCTCTCCTAATTCACACTTGTGCCTGGCATTACTCCATACCAGGTGCAGAAACTGGCAATTCAACTTGTTAAATTTCATGCCATTAATAATTTCCCTGCTCCTATTTATCTAGGTCCCTCTGTAAGGCATCTTACCCCCCAACAGAATCAGTAGCAGGTTTCCAGTTTTGTATCATCATCAAATGTGCTAATGGTACATTTGACTCTTGGGCCCAAACAGTTGATAAACACATTGAACACAACTGACACTAGAGCTGAGCTTTGAGGAGCAGTGCTGGTGACTGGCTGCCAAGCAAATGTAGTTCCATTCACTACAACCCTTGGAGCCCAGTTTTACACTCAGCTCATCTCGCAGCTGGACAGCTTGTGCAGAAGGGTGCTGAGAAGGGACAGTATTGAAAACTTCACTAAAATCCAGAGAAACTATATCTGCTGCCTAATCCTTAATTCCAGGCAGGTGACCTTGTATTAGAAGGTTATCAAATTAGTTAAACAATCTTTCTCTTTTTGATCCTATGTTGACGGTGCCTGATGATTGCATTGTTCTTTAAATGCCTTTCAATAGTACCCAGCATAGCCATGCACACACTTGTAACTAGAGGAGTACTGAATGTATTACAGATTCTAATTTCTCTGTATCATAATTACAGTCACAAAACAGGCTTCCATTACCATATTGTACAAATGCCTACCCAGAATAACAAGAATCTTGTCAGTTAAATACAAAACACTGGGGAACATGTGTAGTATTTGACAAAGAACATCACCATCACAGTTAATGAATATTGCTAGTTTAGGAACAGAGGAAACTAGTCAGTTTCCATCCCTAATACTGAATTTAAATTAAAATTTTAGTTCATTAAATATTGCAATGGGTACAATTACACCAAAAACCTTGTAATGATGGTTCAGCAAAGGAAAAATTTGAGTATTATCAGTAAGAATATAACTTGTGAGATACATGATGCTCAGACTTTAATTTCCCAAGAGTTTATGATACGGTATTATAGACTCAGACATGGGATTGGGTGACTTTTTTTTTTAATTTAAAAAATTCTTCCCTGAAAAGTTTTTTTGGTGTATGTTTTTAATATTTAAGAGCAAGGATTTTAGTTCATTTTATTTTTCTTCATGGAAATATTACCAATTTTTTAATAGTAGATTTCATTTTTCCTGGTGGTTATTGAAGATGTAGAAGGCAGCCAATGGAATAGGTAGAACTACTGTGAAAGAAATGTTGCTCAAGCATGCAAAAACATATGAAATAATAGGCTCCATGGAGATTCTTCTCTTCTAGTGCTTACAGTGGAGTGTTGTTTTTCTCCCTGAATGCAGATAATATTTAAATGTCAGTTTTCAGTAACATTTCCATAGCAGCGGAAGGATTGGGTTACCAAATACATTTTTTCATCTTCATTTTGTTTCTTTCAATGTTTACTGCCATCCCTGATCTTCTGACTTTTGGTTAGAATGTGGTTGCTGACTCTTACAGCTGTTTTGAAAGATATAAACACTTACATACATCAGATATGTAACCTTTAGCGATAACCTGTTCTTAGCAGCTGATATAGTAATCTGACTGATGACATGGAGTTTGCATTTTGAACTCTGTTCAGGTGGAATCATAAGCCAGTTTTTACTACTTGTATTTGATTGTCTTGAATAGTTCGTTCAGCTTTGTCCTGTTTAAATAAATTTTTGTAGTTTGTCTGCCTCTTGTTTGCCGCTAATAAGATTTATACAGTGACATTTGAGTGCCCTGAAAAAATTTTTTGTCCTTAAGCTTTCCCATGAATTAACAGATAGTTTTACCCTTGCTTTCCTTGATGATGGTGAGGGAAGTATTAAGAATCAAACCAAATAAATGCAAGAGGCAGTAGCTATAAACCTGTTACAGCCCAGGCCTTCACCTGAAACCCAAGGCCTTCATCTCTACCTTTGGGTCAGCCTGAAAGTTGATAAATTGCTAAAGAAATGAGTATAGCAAGATTGTTTGGCCTATTGACAGTCATTAAGGAAGAGTGTGACAGACATGCAGAATTCTCCACTGGTGTTCCTCCAGCAATGATTTCCAGAAACACCAGGGACACTGTCTATGAACTGTGCTTTGTAAATGGCCAAACAATCATAAAGAGTCGCCTTTTGACTCAAGATTTTGCATGGAGTCTGTGTACAGTAGATCCAGTTTATCTCTGTTTTGTTCTTGTTAGACCAATATGCAGTTTTGTTCAGGCTTCTTTTTTGTGCATTAACAATGATCTTTCCAGGAATATGAGCAAAAAAGAAAAAGGAATGTCCACACAATGTCCCTACGTTTACTGCAGCTTTACCACTAGCTCTAGCCCTTCTGTCTAAATCACAGCAAGCTGAAACAACATGAGTTATGTATTACAAAGAGATCTTTCAAGTGCAGTACTACTGGTATGTTGGCAGCATTTGAATCAATGTACAGGTTTTTCAATTCTATATTTCTGTCTGCAAGTCTTGAATCTTTATAATCATAGAAGTGCCGTAATAAAGATACCATGAAGGATTTTCTCTTCCTGACACTTGTACAGTAGCACAGCATTTCTATTCAGAAAGATAGAATGGGGACACTGTTTCCATTTGCTTTCTGGCAGAGCTGTGCATGGATTAAATAGAGCAGACTGACACTCCTCTGCTGATAAGGCACAGGCACTACAATTTCCCATAGTATTATTTTGCCAGTTAGTACAATACTCCATTATTGTTTTTATCATTGTGATCATTAATGCCCAGACAATGCTGTGAGCTCTCAAGTTTTGTATATCTCATCCATTAGGAATGTTATGAGAATGTATTTTCTCTGGTACATCAAGCAAATCCATTGTTGGAATGCTTGAGGTACCAGAGAAACATAAGTCTAAAGAATAGAGAGAAAAACAAGCTAACCTGCTGTTAGCTTTTTGTTTGTTTTTCTGAGTATTACCAAGGGGCAAACCAGTATCTCTCTTAGAGTCATGTTAACAACAGGGCCAGTCTTAAGTGTGCTTGTGTAATTTTGGACCAAAACACCTAAATATCTTTTAATAAAATTTTTCCCCACTTAAATAGCACAGAGTATATAGCAAATAATCTTGATATATACTTAGACAGTCACTTAGCAGTTGCTTGCCTCAAAGACGTAATTGTTTTCCATGTTTTCTTCAGAAATCTTTATACTCTGAGGAGGAGAAAGAGAGTAAAGCACAAAACACCACTTTTTCTTTTCTTTTTTTTTTTTTGTATTATTTGCCGCACTAAATTTTTTCACTTACTACTTAGCCTTCGCTTTTTCAAGGGGATTATGGGAGGTAAGCAGGGAGCAATTTTCTCCAATTCCTGTCTGAAATTCAGGTTATTTTGTTATCAGTGATTAAATTAACGTGTATCTTAATGGGTAGGATGTGTTACCAACTGTATACGTGCTGAAGTTACAAAAGGTTTTTTGCAGTTGATATTATTGCATGGAAGTCAAGCAGTTAGCTGCTTGAGTGTTTTCTGGTTCAGGATTTACATGTACATCTGTGTGCATAAATACTGTATAATTTATATGTATATATAAAACACACACATAGATGTGTCAATGTGTTCCAAGTGCAGTGATGCCACTATTACTCAAGACAGGCTAAGCTCCTTTTGACCTCTCATTAGATTATTTAGTTCCCTTCAAGGTGTTACACACTACTGATCATTCTGGTACCAGTGGATTCATTGCTTACTTTACTCAAATTTAAAACCATAGTCTGTCAAGTAAGCAGTCCAAGCAAGCAAATGTCTAGAAGAAATATGAAGCATGACAGAAAACTTGTCTTTGATGAAAAAATTTGACTACTCCTTTGTAGTCTACCTTGTTTCTGATAGAAGAAGAAACTGTAGTCCGATACATGAAGGAGGGGGCTACCAACAGTTACAAAATAACAAAACTAAGGTTAAGACCTGCCTTCTGCTTCATGTTTGTGCTTTCTTTTTGGTCAGATAGCGCATGTGGATCCATTCTGGTGTTTGAAACTAGCCCTGCTTCGTAGATACTCATACTCTGATTCTTGCCCTAAGCTCTACCTTAAGCACTTGAGCCAGCTGGTTAATCTTACCTGGACCTTTAGGGGTCCCTCTAAGTTTGTTGTATTCTATCCCAAGTAGGTTGACAGTAGGATAGTGACAGACTTCTGTTTTCACTAGTCCTTTTTAAACAGGATTAATGAATTTGCCTAATCATGACTGGTTATACAGACCTTCTTAATTTTAATCATTCTGCTATTTGAGCTTCCTAATAGGCTGATGATCATCAAGGCAATTATCCTGTCTATAAATGGTATCAGGCACCACTTTTTTTTTTTCTTGTTGTCATGCCTGACCAGAAGCACATGGAGCTTCTCTGAGTAGAAGGACAGAAAAAAGTGATTTGCTTAGTGTTATCCCTCACTCCAAATGAGGCAGAGGCAGCATCAGCCTCTTCTTCCCCAGGGCAAGGCAGACACTGAGAGCAACGTGGATGGAAACAGACCTTGGCTGCCTTCCTGTTCCTGTGTAGTTTGTCTCTGCTTGCCAAAAGAAGCCTACCTTAGCAGGGCAGCACTGTGCTGACACCAGGTTGTTCCTCACCGCTACCAAAGGAAATGCCTCACTTGCTTGGAGACAGGAGGGAGGGGGAAACCTAATGACTTGTGAGGTTTTACAGAGTTCAAGGTCCTTCTTAGTAGCTGTAATGTTTGTTTCTCACCATGAAAGCTTAGAGCTTGCTGCTTGTGCTCATACCCCAACCTTAGCAGAGAACTGGTACTAATCTGGACATGTGATATATCAGTAGAGACTTCATGGTTAGAGGTCACTGTGTGTTTGCATAGCAGTTCACATGGCTGGCTGCATTCTCACTTGTCTTGTAGGTGGTGGGGTGGCAGAACTCCCAGAACTCCCTTCTTTAATAAGCAGGTACTGCAGAACCCTGGGTGAAAACTAAACTTGATCCAGAGCCTTCAGCTCTCTTCTCCTGTGTGATGTCACTAAATGAGATTAGTGTTATCTGTCTTCATTAGGCTGTTAGGAAAACTAGCTCATGTTGGTTTGCATAGGGTTTTGCATGTGAGAAGGGAAGGGCCTTTGTTTGCTGCAGGTGTATTTTCCTCCCACTCAGAATTGCTATTTCTGCTCTGATATAAACTTTTCTCAAGCATATAAGATGGAATTTTTTGTGGTATTTTTTTCCATCTGAATACTTGATATTCATCCCACATATGTTGACATTTGAATATAAATTAATTTTTGTAAAGTTTACCTTGTGTTTTTACCAACTACAGCCATAAATAGGTGAGAACAAAAAGCTTGGCAAAGTAATGGAGGGATAAATATTCGTAATGAAAAAGGTTTACATGTACATCTGCTTGGAATACCTATTCAAAGATGAAGAGGTATCACAAGGTGTTATCCTTGTGTCATTTGGCCATTTTTTGCTGTCTACTGCTGTGATTAATTCCTCTGAAGAAAAATTGTTCAACTTCTATAAATTTTAAAGTACACAGCCATAAAAGTGTATATAAAAAAAAAAACCCACCACTTCAAAGGCTGGGCAGCTGTTAGTCTGTGTTGCTTTCTCTTTCAAGATACTCAGCTGGAGAAAGGCCCTTGTTTTTCCAGTGCTTTTAGTTCTGGTTTCTTGGTGTTGTGATTTCTGCAGCCACTGATTGCTGTGTCTCAAAGGCTATTTGCCATGTCCTGACATTTCTCAAGCTGAAGTAGTCATCAGGGCTTCTCTTTCTGCTTGCTTGAAAATATATTTCTTCTTGCCTTACTTCATCATTTGTTGACTGATGGCCTGATGGTGCTGTTCTCTGTACTCAAGCTGGCACAATCTCATGCAGAGAAATTTGGAGGCTGGATTCAGAGGGGTGATGCACCTCATCCCTGATATAAACATCTTGTTGTTTGCACTCATTAAGAAGCATGTACCAGGGACTGCTGTGATATTTGGGTGTACTGTCAGAAGGCATTTGGACAGAGGTAGGACCAAGGCAGCAAAATCTACTCTGCTGTCCTCAGGAGGAATCAACAGCCATCACTGCTCCAACAGCAGAATTTGCAATGGGTGAATGCCTGCTCATGCCAGGATGTGGCCAGTCCCCATACTAAGATTACACCAGCTGCTGGGAGCACAAGGACTCTTGGAAAACAATCATTTTTATAGCTCAGGAAAGAATGCTCAGATGGTTTGTCCTCAAACATGGAAGCACATGGGTTGTATTTATCTTTCCCAGCTCTCATCCTGTTTGGCCATCATCCACAGGGAAGATGATGTGATTGTGTTTAGACTGACAATATGGTCTATAACAGGGCTACAGAACAGCTGAGGGAGTCTTTAAACATTGACAGCATGGTGGGAAAAAGGCATTTACCCTTGACAATTTTAAACAAAAAGTATCTTTAAAATGGGCCAGGTATCAGGAGGATAGAGGCAGGAAACCTGTCAAACAGGGGTCTTTCAAATTGCTTTCCACTTCTATCCCTGGTCCTGGCCAAAGTCTCTCTCAATGTGTCCCTTCTTGTTCACAGCATAAGGCTCTAGGTGTTTCCCTGTTGTGGAGCTCTGGAGTGCCTTGCAGGTTCTTCTCTTGTAGTCAAGGGTTGGTATGCTTGTGTAGCAGAATTTCTGTCTCTGTAACAAAACAAAGGATATAAAGGATAAACATGTAAGACAGTTCTCTGTTACTGCTTTCAGATTTGAAGTACTGCATGTCAAGATAAGTGAATTTGTTCTTCCTGTGATTTATTCTTAAGATGATAAATTAGGGTTAATAAAACTTTGAGTTCTAATAGTGAAGATGTCTTTGCAAGTAGATAATTGTTTCTGAAAAGATGTCTGTAGAAGTGAAAATTATTTAAGTTCAAAGTATTGCCACAAACATTAAACACTTCTAATGTACATCTGTCTCAGATCTAGGTGGTTTGTGAAGTTGAATGTAGCTTGTGCTTGCAGATTTGGTCAGTATAGCTGACAGTTTATCTAGTAAAGAAGAAGAATCACTCCCACAGTCAGGCATATGCCTCAAACAGATCTCTGTGATTAAGTGTGCATAGATATTTTCCAGTAAGTTGCTCGTCAACTAAGTAGGATTAGATTGATATTAAAAAGCTGGGCTGTAGGTCTGCTGTAGAGAATTAGGCACACTGGAGCAGCAGTGCAAGAGTGGTTTCAAGTTGAGCCTGTTATTAAACAACAATAGATTTGAGGCAGGATTATAACTACTTTACACAAAAAGGCCATGTAGTAAATTTGAAAGAAGCTTAAAACCTCTCTGAGGAACCTACTATTCTTTTTCTTTTCTTGCATATGTTTTCTTGTATACGGTAAGTGTACCGTGGAAACTTCTCAGAAAGTAGTTTTCTTTTTCTGTAGAACACCAAGTTTAAATAATATTGCTCTTATGACTGGAGTGTTGAAATGGAAGGATACAGGCTCTTTAGGAAGAACAAGCAGAAGAAAGGGAGGTGTCACTCTGTATGTCAGTAACCAGCTGGAGGGTGTGGAGCTACACTTGGGGATTGATAAGGAGACGACTGAAAGCTTATGGGTCAGGATTAAAGGGAGGGCAGGGACAGGTAACTTTATGGTGGGGTTTGCTACAGGGAGTCCAACTAGGAGGCTGTACAAGAAAATTGGAGGGGCTTTATTTATAAAGGCATGTAGTGATTGGACAAGTGGGAATGGAATGGCTTCAAACTGAAAAAGAGTTGGTTTAGATACTGGGATGGAATTCTTTACAATGATGGTGGTGAGGCACTGGACAGGTTACCCAGAGAAGTTGTGCATACCCCATCTCTGGAAGTGTTCAAGGCCAGTTTGGATAGAGCTCTGAGCAACCTGGTCTAGTAGAAAGTATCACTGCCTATGGCAAAAGGGTTGGAACTATATGATCTGTAAGGTATGTCCCAACCTAAGCCATGCTAGGATTCTGTGATTTGTTCCTAATACCACATAAGTAATCCTGTTACTTTAAGAAGTATGCACTAAAATATTTTAAAAGGTAGTATATGATAGTTATATGTGGCTACAAGAATCTCCCTTTCAGGAATAGGGAAGGTTCTAGCCTTGTATCATTCTTCCTTCTTCAGAGAACACCCCAGATGCAGGCTGCTTGTTTTAGGGGAGTTTTTCTTCTTGAAATTTTTCAGGTTTGTCTAAATGGAAAATATTTCTAGAGAATGACATTCAGAGTGAATTTGCTATTTGGACAAAAGGAAGTGAGCTATTTTTTCAAGAGTATTAGTCTTCACCTGAGATACAGACATTCAGATTTTTTTTTTTGTAGTGAAAGAAATTCACTCACTTTCAAACATGCTGTCTCCCCCTGCCCCAGTGATTGCACACTACATCACTGCACTGTTTTAATCTGAACCTAAAATAGGACATTGCATCATATTACCCAAAAGATTTACAGGCAGTTTGTCTATGTGTATAAATTCAACCTATTCACCCGACTGACTGCAGAATTAGCTATGGGGAATTTGCACAGAGCAGCAGAATAACCTTGGTATTGCCTTGTCTTATGGAAGGAAAAGATATCACCTTCTTAGAATTCATTTTAAAGCAATGTAAAGAAAAATTCCCAGTATGTAGAGCATAAAAGTACTACCAAATGGAGTTGATGCTGTAGTAGTTTTGGTTGTCTGTGTAGCCCCATCACATGAATTTTGAGCTTTGGCTTAGTATTATGTTAGCATAAAAGTGACCCACAGACCAAACTGTAGATTTTTAGCTACAAGACACAAAATAAGTGCTTCTCACTCAATATCCTTTCATATTCTTCATACAGAAGAATCATCTTACCCAAGAATTTAATGCCCCAAGGGATCTTTGCATGTACCTATCCTGATATCACTTGTAATGTGGATCACAAAATACCAACCAGCTTTTCCTGACTCTTCATGTGGTCGAATGCAAGTTTATGTAATTATGTGTGTGTGTATTTATGTATATTTTTAGATGTTTGTCTAATCCTGGTTTGCAGATGATATGGAATTTGAGACCAGCAATTTAGTCTACATGTTAATAATTATCCCATTTGAAAAGGTTTTCAGCTAGGGCTTTAAAAAATCTCCCTTGTTGAAAAAGCATGTCAGCCCTTCCTTGTGTTTCTAAAGTGCAGTGTAAATTCCTAGTGATTGTCTGCCCAAAGTGCAGGGTTATCTCCAAGGTTAATATTTGTGCACAATAGCAACTGCCTTTGCCTACCTTTAATATTTATTGCTACTAAATACATTGTAAAAAACTAATTCCCTTTCTTTTTTAGTACTTGGTAAATGCTAGATTTCTTCTTTTTATTTTCCCCCCTTTTAATTTTATCGGTGCATGTGTTTTGGTTTTTTAAAAATTGTTTTCCAATACCAGCATGTGATGATTCTGCATGTAGTGCTCACTTCATATGGTGATGGCTGTGGCCTAGTGCCAGCACTAAAATACATCTGAAGATTTAAGAAATAAATCAGATGATATAGTGATATACTTTGCTCTTGTCATGTGTTTTTGGCCTTTCCAAATCCATGGACTGATTAAAAAATTTCCCATTTGATTTGGCACTTGCTTCACAGCATTAGTGTAGTCAGAAGTCTACATTTGAACAAATTCCACCTATCAGCTGTTAAGAAAATCATTCAGGATAATCTTTTTGTCTGTCTAACTCAAATAATAGGTGACATCTTGAAAAAGCAGTCGTTGTTTCCTGCAATAGTAGCAATAACATGTTCTTAAAAATAAATTAGTTATAACTTTCCCAAATCATCTCCAAGTGTTTTTAATTACTTGCATTTTGTATTGTAAAATGACCTCAGGCACCAAGTGAACACATTTTTTCTGTCAAAGTAGATGGTAGATAAGTGTCGCCCCCCCCATGTAAACAGTGAAAGTCAAGATTCCTTTTTTGGAATTATGGTGGGGTTTATTTGGGCTTTGATGTCAGGAGAAATAAATCAAAGCACCAACATCAGAACTAAGCATGATTATTTCTGGAATTCTTCTAAAAGAAAAAGAAAATCCAAAAATTTTGCTGTGGCCTGTGCAGGTTTGTTAAAGCTAAATGCAGGAGAGGAAAATTGTGTTGTGGTTTTGAAATTAGGCAAAAAAAAAAAAAAAGCATTTTGAGTCCTATATAGGATATGTTGGTCTTTAGAACATTAAACAAAAAAATATGAAGCTCTAAAGCCATGGCATATCAGCGGTCGTGCATACCTTCCTGTGTGGCACAGTCCTTGATGTGTAGAGGTTAGAAATACAACACATCTTGCAGAGCTTTAAATACTACACTGGGCTTGGCAGCTTCAGAAAGTCATTCCCTTATTAGTCATCTGTCTCTGAGGCAACAGAAAAAAGTGTTCCCAATTTATATAGGCAGCTTATAGTAAAACTGCTGCTGAATTGGGGTCTCAGTTTTCTTTGTGACAGAATGGATCTGGGCCAAAACTCCTAAAAATGGATATGCTTCTGCTCTTTGTCATGGGGACAGAAAATGCCTCTAGGATTCACAGGTTACCAGGTGACAGAAAAAGTTATGCACGCATCAGAAAGGACAGCAGGGATGGAAAGGGGACAGAGCAGGGATGCACAAGGAGCATGTGAGCACAGGGAACAATACAGGAGTAGTGCTCAGGGGAGCTAACTGGCCTCTTCTGACACACATCCCTTAGAGGAATAATGAATATGTTCCTCAGCATATTAGTTTAATACATGTCAGTATACTCTTATAACCTTACTCCAATCTCATGTCTTAGGTATCTAATTTTAGCTGCTGTTTTCTCTGAGAAAAGTTATGTAATAGACTTCATTTTGAATGTTGTTTGGGGCAACCTACACTCACACTTTTTTGTTCATGCTATAGAGTACTTTATTGCCTTAATGGAAGGACTATGAAAATAATTTCTTCCAGCATTGAATCAAGTTGCATAGAAAATTTACAAAATTTTGTCATCTTTTTGTAATTGTTTTACAATTAATTTTTCTTAGTATATGACTGAATACCTTATCATGCTTTGTTTTGTTGCTTGCATGCTACTGCATTTCTGGTACTGTAGCCAATCTTATACAAATTACATGTCTTGTGCCTGCCCTCAAGAGAAGCCCCAGGTACCCTGTGCATCAAATTCTCTTG